>NW_025970216.1:0-12678 GCF_021869965.1 Rhincodon typus | reverse complement strand
TTCTGAAGAAGGGTCTAGGCCTGAAACGTCAGCCTTCCTGCTCCTCTGATGCTGCTTGGCCTGCTGTGTTCATCCAGCTCTACACCTTGTTATCTCAGATTCTCCAGCATCTGCAGTTCCTACTATCTCTGAACTTATTATCATTTAATCTGGATTTTAAAATAGACAGATGGATTTTGGTTAGTTCTGTTTTTCAAAGGGTCAGAAAGTCATTTGAAACAGTGACATAAACACATAATTTCCAAGAAGGCATGTAACTTCCATGAAGTGTCTGACAGGGCACATGTTGTGTTAACAGGTGGAATGCTTGCACTCCTAAGGCAACAAACAGACCAGAGGCCATTAGTTTAGCTTTTGACTTCAGTTCAGTTCAGAAGAATCAGAAATTCACAGAAGTTCAGTTTTTTATTCCTAGCAGGAGAATCAGGATTTTCAGTTCATTTCCAAGGAACCTGGCAGAAGTGGTTTTGGTCTGTGACACATCCATGTTGTGAGAGTGTAACGAGGTGTTTCAGATATCCGTGCTGAAAGGAAACTTATCCCAGCAGAAATGAAAAGTGCTGGTGGAAACAGACTCAGAAAGAAATTGTAAGGTTGTCTCAGCCGTGCAGGGAAAAGAACTGGTAAATTAAGTAAGATACGACAGATTTTAGATAAGAATGATATGTCTCTGGGATGGATTATCTGTTAGTGGAAGGAACCAGATTGAAATTTTGCTTTGCTCGTCAAAGCTTTGTTTATTTGATTTTTCTTTTGTGCAATCAATTCATGTTCTGTCATTGAAGAAAATCTGCAGGATAATTTGAATATATTTCGATAACTAACCACCATGGTAACCAATTGCAAGAAATCAAACACATTGTTTTTCTGAAGAAGGGTCCTGACTCAAAACGTCAGCTTTCCTGCTCCTCTGATGCTGCCTGGCCTGCTGTGTTCCTCCAACTCCACACTGTGTTATCTCAGACTCCAGCATCGGCAGTTCTTACCATCTCTGATATCGTTTATCAAGCTAGGTTTCATTCTGGGATTTGGCTTGTCCAGAAGTGCCATCAGTTGGGATAATAGTAGTCATTCATTTCATTTCAGCTTATTTGGTGCAGAAGTTTTAAATACTGCCCTTACATTGCAAGACCAGTGGCAATATTTTCAAAAGTATTTGAATGGCATTTTGGGATGTCTTGTGAATAGCCCTTTTCACGAAAGTCTTTTTCTTCTTTATTAACTTATGCCTGACATCTAACATGTTGGCGGGTAAGAACTGTAAAACAAGGAAATGAATAATGATGAAGGTTCCATCTTTCCCAGAGGAACCAAAAGAGAATGAATCGCCTTCCGAAGAGAATGCTGATAATCAAGAAGCAGATGAAGAAAGGTAAGAATAAATCAGAGCTTATGAAAGGGCCCAAAATTCCTTTAGACACAGTGTGTTGCAGCATTGTGTATCCAAGAGATTTCCTTTTGGTTGTTTGTTAATGCTATTGTTATAAAGTAGAGGTCAACGCCCCTCTGATAGCTAAAACTGAAACGCCCAGAGAAGCTTACCTCACCTCATAATCTGCTAAAGGAAGTGTGAAAAGTGGTATAACCTGCCTCTCACCTCACCCCCAATCTGCTATAAAGGGGAGGTTACATGAAATGGACTCCTGACAGTCACTCTGTAATCAAAAAGTAACAAATTATTTATCCAACTCTAACAGTGAACAAATTAACAGAATTGCTAACAAACCAAACAATTCCCCCCTAGCTACTAACAATTCCTGAATAAAACAAAATTCTAATGGTATGCAGTTCCAATAAATACATGTCTAACTTATATAAACCAAAATAATAATAAAATAAATTAAAACTTAATCTCTCAAAAATACAGCTAGGATATATCTTCCAGAATATTCTGCGCCCTCTCCACCGATCCTCACTCCAGAACGCCTTTCACTGTTGAATTCTTCTGTCAGGAATATTAGCTAATAGTGCTGCTATTCCTTTAGTTGGATGATACTTAATCTGAGAATTTAGGGAATTCTGTTAGAGCCAGTGATGTTCTCTTTACAGCTATTGGTTGTTAACTTTAATAGATGACAGTTGCTCTCACACTGATTCTCAAATACCCTCTTCTTTTATACCCTTGATGATCTATTGATTGCTTACGATAGGATTGGTCCTAGGTCGACAAAACCGTCAGATTTTAAATTTAATTTGATTTTAGTTTCTAAGTGCCTGGTTTAAATTAATCGTCTGGTTTTCCTTTACAACAAACTAAACCTCTGCCTGAGTTGTTAACCACACAGCCTTTTGATATAATGTTTCAAATTCAGGACCTCTCTGTGCACCTGCCCATTTTTTAAAAAAATTGCCAAACCCAGAAAAAGTACATCATCTTTTAAACGGACCACACACTCTTCTCCACTCCCTCCCTCCCAATCATCTTACAAACATCAAATTTTTACATTTTTCCTTCCAATCCACAAATACTCTACCCAACTTTGCAACAGTGTGTTTGTGGGAGGTGCCATAGTGTGGTGGATAGTGCCCCTGCCTCTGAGTCAGACATCTTAGTGAACTGGCTAAATGGCCAGTGTTGATCTGATTGGTGACGACAATGGGGTTGGATCCCTGTTCCAGCTGGGATGGATTCAGGACCTTGTTGGCCCACCCACGTTGGAGATCACAGCGGTGTGGGTCAGCTCTGCCTTTGAGTAGAGAACTCAAGAAACCCAAAACAGTATCTTCAGACACCCGCGACCAGTGAGAACAGGGGTCAGGATTGCGAAGAACAACAAACATCAAGATAGCAATCTGTTGGAACAGGTTGTCAGAAAATTTGGTAAAGGACACCAGACTCATTTACAAAAGGACTAAATGCTGCAAGAAGAAAGATTGCTAGTTATTTGGGAAGATCAAAATCAATGGACAGTGAGTGCGATTGAACATGAGCGCCTAAGCTTCCTCAGTTCTAATAACTTGAAGATTGCTATGCAAACTCTCCTGGTCTGAAAGCTTCACAGACTAGAAAATACTACTACTGAAGTGATTGGGTCCTCTGAACTGAAGTGAACTAAAAAACAAAACTCCTGCTAAGAGAGAAATGAAATAACTCCACAGAGGCCAGTATCCTGTCACCAAGTCACCCTTTATTTAGACATGCATTATACTTGACACTGGTGCGGCCTCCTCAGAGCCAGTTCTCAGAGTAAACAGAATCTCTGACACTCCTGTTTGTATCTGTCAGCCAGGGCTCGCTGACTGGGCCAGGTTAACAACCCTAATTAAGGAACTCATTCTATGAGGTCCACCTGGCTGACCTTGTTACAATGACTGAAAAAAAACCTTTTCCCTTTTCTCTTTTGAACCATGCTCTCATTTATTTCGGTAGTGGGAGTAACAAATTGGTATAGGGAGATAATTGGCTGGTTAACAGGAAACAGAGAATAGGCGGGAGAGAGTCATTTTTGGGTTGGCAAGATGTGGCAGGTGGAGTGCGACAAGGGTCAGTGCTGAGACATCAACTACTTACAATTGATATCAGTGATTGGATGAAGGGACTGAGTGTATGGTTGCTATGTTTGCTGATGTCACAAAGATAGGTAGGAGAGTGACATGTGAAGAGGACAGCAGGAATCTATGAAGGGGTTTGGATAGGTCAAGTGAGTTGTCAAAAAGTTGGCAGATGGAACATAACATGGGAGAATGTGCGCTTGTCCACTTTGGTAGGAAGAATAGAAAAGCAGCATATTATTTTAAAGAGAGAGATTCCAGGACTGTACAGAAGGAGCTGGATGTGCTGGCCCATGAATCACAAGTTGTTTGTATGAGTACAGCAAGTGATTAAGAAGGCAAATGAAAGACTGCAAAAAGAAATGGAATTTAAAAGCAGCAAAGTTCTTCTGCATTTGTAGAGGGCATTGGCAACACCGCATCTGGAATACTGTGTAATTTTTCTCTCCTTATTTAAGAAGAACATTTTTATATTAGAAGAGTAGATGTTTGTTGATGAGATGGAAAAATGTGATAACTGACAGCTTGACACTGGAGGGGAAAAAGACACTGGGGGTGGCCTATAACACTTCACATTTATCTGAGTCATGCAGAGAGGTGCACCGTAATAGTAGTGTGTCTGAGAATCTGTCATCAGCTCTATGAAAACTATTGACCTCTGCAACAGTATTTGCTGTATTCTTTTTCAGGAAGAGTGAAGTACAGGAATTCAAAACTGAGGACACACCTCAGTCAACTGGACAGAACCAACTGGGAAAGCCTGATGAGAAGTTAGCAAAGGGTGTACTCATTTCCATTCCATATGCTGCCACTATCGGAGGGATAAGCACTTTAACAGGAACACCACCAAACCTTATCCTTGACGGTCAACTGAAAAGGTAATAATAAATCTCTCATGCAAGCATTTCAAAAAAGATTCTTCGGAACGGAATTGGTCACAAAAACAGATGCATGACTAGGACCAAGAATATCCTGCTTTGTGTCGAGCAAACTATATTGAGTGGAGGTGGTTGGAAGGAATGAGTTGAGATTACCACTTCTGTTTGCTGTTCCATGAAGGGCTGGTGTGGTGTAGTGGTGATGTCACTAGACTTATAATCCTCAAGCTAATACCCTGAGGTAACGTGTTCAAACCCCACTGTGCTAATGGAGATGTTTGAATTTAATAAAATGAAAAACTGGGGTTAAAAGCTAATGGGGGATATATAATCACTGTTGTTAAAAGAACCCATCTGGTTCACTAATGTGCTTAAGGGAAGGAAATCAGGTGGTATGGACCTACATATGACTGTAGACCCACAGCAATGTGATTGACTCTTAACTGCCTTCTGTGCAATTAGTGCTGGCGTAGTCAGTGATCCTGTGAAGCAGCTTTTTTTTAAAAGAAAGACTGCTGGAAAGTATATTCTACCATAAAGAAACCATTGTCAGCTACTATTAGTCCCCATTAACCACTATGCATCCCCCCAGACTAACCATTACCCAGCCCTTTGTCCAACTCCTCCCCACCCCAACCTCCCCAATCCCATCTTCTGATAAATACCAACATCTTCCTAGCTACAATCAGTTCTGAAGAAGGATCACTGGACCTGAAATGTTAACTCTGCTTTCTCTCCACAGGTGCTGCCAGACCTGCTGAGCTTTTCCAGCAATTCCTTTTTTTTATTATAACACACCTCTGAAGTAGGTAGGGCTTGTACCCAGGCCTTCACAACCAGAGGTAGGGACACTACCACCGTACCACAAGATCCTTAATGCTAGAACGCAGGTGTTATCCTGTTCAGAAATTATATTGCATACCTTTCAAGTAGGTTGGATTTGAACCTGTGCAGGGAAACACCCAATGGATTTTCCCTAATCCATGCTTTAACTGGTCGACCACGTCTATAGGATAAAAATAAGAAGGATAAACTGATGGGATTGGGTGATAATTTTGTGAGAGTAGTTCAACAGCAATGGTCTGCTTCTATGCTGTCAATGCTTTGTCATCCATGTAATTAATTCTGAATAACAGTATTGATCTGCTTGTTGACGCATTTATAATTTGAGTTCTTTTGTCTTGTCAGCATTTTTCCTCAATCGGACGAGTTGAATTTTGGCTCCTGGTTCCTGTTTGCCTTACCCCTCTCTGTGATACTCCTCATACTAGCATGGCTCTGGCTCGCATTCATGTCTGGAGGCCTCAAGCTAAGGTACAAGGTGGGATTGTGGATATAAAATATAAAGTAGTGCCATATTTTATACCTGCTGTGAATAACAAAATCTTAAATATGGCAGTCACAGGAAATTTCTCACCTCCCTTTATAAAGCAAAGTCGCCATTGTGCCAGACAACTATAGGGCTGCTTTCTCGTTAGAGAGACGGGGCTGCTGGTGAGTTTAACTTGAGGGTCACTATGCCTCAAGCGAGGGGAGAATTTGAGAAGGTAAAATCTTCATAGTTACTTCAGCTGGTGAGGGATCTATACCTGCGCTGTTGATGTCACTCTGCATCACAAACCATGATCCATGTTCAAATAAAGGAAATTTTCCCCCATCCCAAAAGACTAAATTCTTCCTTCTCGAAGATTCTCAAATTTAAATACACTCTATTTCTGCCTTCAGACATAATCAGTAATCACTTTGATGTGTCTGTACACTCATTTGTATTCAAGGCAATATGAGATGACAATCTATAATGTTAGACTAATCTGTTTCAAGATATCAACTATACAAGTCCAAGAGAGAGCTCATGACAACAGCAACAAAACCAAGCTGTGTTTATATGGCACCTTTTAACTAAAATTCTCCATGATAGCTATCTTTGCAGCTTCAATCAATATTGACGTACAGTTGACAGTAGACCTGTGTTTGGCGTCTCCATGGATTTAGGAGATGAAAGTTCGGCTGGCAATTCAATTATAGTTTTAACAGCAGAAGGATTCAAAGTTTTTTTTATCGAAGGGATGATGCTAGTTTTGAATAGAACAGGGGGAGCAATATCTGGGAAGACAGCATCATTCAACTAGCATGGGGTACTAGATGAGAAACTGGGTGTTTAGCAGGAATGGAGGACAACTGGATACCAATAGTCTAATTGAGGGCATTTGGTGAAAGAAGAGAAATTGAAGAAGACTGCAGATTCAAGGGTTGGAGATAAGGTAAACCGAGGCCAGGTGCTGGTGAGTGGGGAAAAGGGAGAATAAGAATAGAGGCAGCAAAACAAATGGTCTGAATCATCATGTGTTTCACATGGTCCTCTCAGTGTTACTGGAGGTGGAAAGAAAAATGGGAGAGGAGTTTAAGAAAATGGTTGGTTGTGGAGAGAATCAGGGCATTGTCTTCAAACTTCAGCACGATCCTGGAGCAGTGGACATTTTTGATAGAAGAGGATGAGGTTTCATAGAGATTGCCATGTTTGAGCCAGAGCAGGGATGGCACAATGATTAGCACTGCTGCCTCACAGCACCAGCAACCTGGGTTCAATTCCAGCCCCATGTGTGGAGTTTGCACATTCTCCCCGTGTCTGTGTGGGTTTCCTCCCATAGTCCAAAGATGTGCAGATTAGGTGGTTTGGCCATGCTAAATTGCCCATAGTGTCCAGGGATATACTGGCCAGGTGGGTTGGCCATGGGAAATGTGGTTTTATAGCGATGGGTGTGATGCTCCTTTTTGGAGGGTCAGTGTGAGCTCAATGGGCTGAATGGCCTGCTTCCACACTGTAGGGACTCTATGAGTGTGGAAAAGCTAAATCAGCTGGGGGAGTCATTGACATAATGATAATGTCACTGAACCAGCAACCCAAGCTAATGCTTTCAGGGAATGGATTCAAATCCATTGAAACAAATAAAATGTAAGATCAATGAATTAAATAGCGACTGAAAGCTGATCTCAGGAATGGTAGCCATGAAACTACCATTAATTGTCATAAAAACCCATCTGGTTCACAAATGTGCTTCAGGGAAGAAAATCTGCCATCCTTACCTGGTCTGGCCCACATGTGACTCCAGATCCACAGCAATGTGATTGACTCTTAACTGCCCTCTGGGCAATTAGGGTTGGGCAATAAATGCTGGCCTAGCCAGCAACACCCTCATTCTATGAAAAAATAAAGTAAAATTAATCAAAATATTTGTTTTGTGTAGGGGAGGCAGTTGATAAAGAGCACCAACTGAACATTGGGTAAATAAAGGAACATGCTAGAACTTTCCACAACTTCAGGACATCTGAAAGCTCATTGAAGAACAGCCAATTAGGGCTTTTAAGGTGTAGTCATTGTCAATTTATAAACAGGAAGTTCCCATTAACAGCAATAATTCAGTGGTCAATATTGTCCCAAGACAGCAGAGATAACTTTAATGATTTTTCTATGAAGTATTGCCTTGAGGTCTTCCTTTTTCACCTGAGAGGGAAAAGGAGCCTTGATTTGACATCACATTGGAAAAAAACTGCATCTCTGACAGTGCAGCATTCCCCCAATATGGGAGTGTTAGTCTTGAATTTTGACCATATCCTGAAGTGGACATGAACCCATAACCTGCTGACAGACAAACCTGTCCAATCCAAGCCATAGGCCTCTTGTGCCATGGTAGTGGTGCCCCTACCACTGAGCCAGGAGACCTGGGTTTGAGACCTTTCTGTTCCAGGGCTGTGTGATAACATTTCCAATACAGGTTGATTAGAAAAATAAAAACTACCAACCAAGCCATGGATTAAGGATTCCTTTTCTTTATATTTTTTGTCTTCTTAATGGTGCAACTACTGATATCCTGTCAGCAATTTTCCCAGGCTGTTATTAGAATCACAGAGGGTTAGTAGGTTGGAGTTACTTGATTTTATTTGGTTTTTGATCTCATTTTTAAATTTTCATCCCTTAGGTCACTGATAAAGAGGAAAAGTACGGAATCAGAATCCAAGGCAAAAGCTGTAATCCAGTCAGAATATGCACAGCTGGGTCCAATAACGTGTGTATACACTGCAGTGAATGTGCTTCAGCATTAGCTGCATATCTGTGTGGTAATAAAGGCGGTAAAGGCTGCTCACAAGTATTAAATTTGGCTGCCCGTTTTTTAGGTCTGGAACTATGTAGATATTTTCTAATCGACTTGCTCAGAGATGTCATCATACACCTCTGGAGAAGGTAGGCATCGAAACCAGATCTTCTGGCTCTGAGGTAGAGACACTACCACTGTGCCGAAAGAACCTTTCATTAATCAGTTGGCCCGTGTTATGGTGGTGGACAGCATAACCTGGGACTTATTCAATGCACTTTGAGCCACAATTTCCAAAAAAATAATGAAAAAAATTGTCTGTTTGTTCCATACTTCCCACGACCATTGAATACTTCAAAGAAGAGTTAACGTTTCGGGTGCAGTGACCCTTCTGCAGAACTGCAGAATGTTAACGCTGATTTCTCTCCACAGATGCTGCCAGACTTGCTGAGATTTTCCAGAAATTTCTGTTTTAGTTTTGGCATTGCTAATTCATTTCCCGACATTGGGCAACCTGGTCTCCTGGCTGTGTGAGATTGCTAAACTCGAAAGAGTGCCACATCAGGAGCACTTAGCTTTTTCTTACTTGGAAGTGGATAAATATACAAATTAGGAACAGGACCAGGCCATTCTGCCCCTCAAAATTGCCCTACTATTCTGTAAGATCAAGGCTGATCTGATTATGATCACCACACCAGTTGAGCAATAGTCTTCAGTCAGGCTTTGTGGGTGTCTTTAAAAGACTTGGACTATGAACTGACTTGCATAAAATGTTCACATTGTCGTGATCCCTAAACCCTCTAAAAACAAGATGGGACTACATTAATTTAGGATATCTGTTCAGCATGGACTAATTGGACTGAAGGATCTGTTTCCATGCTGTACAACTCCATGACATTATGGCTATATGATTTGCATGACAAGTGCTAAACCACACATACTAAGACCCTTCCAAATAGTCTGCGTTGCTTTAGTTAATCCTAGCCAGGGAACTGAAAAGGTGTTACAATGGGCCACTGTGTCCCTGGATTTGGAGAGGGAGAGGTGTATCTTGGTTCTTTGCTTCTAATCATGCCTTTTGTAAACAGTAAGATTAAAGAAAGGGAGACATATATATAAAGCTGCTCAGGACGTTCCATTGTGCTTTACAGCCAGTGAAGTACATTTAAGGTTTTAGCCACCGTTGTAAAGTAGGAAACCTGAAAGTCAGTTTGGACACTGAAAGCTCAACAGACAAAGATACAATAATAACCAGAAAATCCTCCAGATGTTGTGGCTCTACCTACATGTCAAGTGAAAGTCTGATAGTGCTCAGATGAATATTTCACAGAATGGTAGAAAAGTTACAGCACAGAAAGAGGCCATTCAGCCCAGCTGTCTATGCTGGCTGAAGAAACTGGTCGCCCATTCTAATTCGACTTTCCACCATCTGGTCTGTAGCCTCACAGGTTATACAGTGCGTCAGCTGGAAATCCAGGTCCCTCCTAAATGAGGCGAGGTTTTCTTCCTCACACACCAACTGGGCAGCAAGTTCTAGCATCCCACCAATGACCCTCTGGGTCTAATCATTCTAACATTCACCTGAAACCTATGTCGCTAATTGACCTCTCCACTAGGAGAAATAGGTCTCTCTGTCCATTCTATCGATGGCACAAATGTTAAATGGGTTCACTCTGTATAACCCTTCATCTGTAGGTGAGCCTCAAGTGAGTTACTGGAGCGGGGGGGGGATCTCTAGTGCATACAGAACTGTGCTGAAGCAAGCAGAAGTTTTTCTCACCCTGCGTCCACTTTTCCCACAAATGTCACGCCTCCTGCTCCATTGAGGCTGCTGACTCTTTCAAGGAGCAGTTGTCTGGGCACTTCTCATTTTCAGAAAGTGGCTGTTCAACAATAGGTAAATGAAGCTTGAGTCTGTTCTCAACAAGGAACTTCCTGCAAGGGTTATAGAGTCATACAGCACAGAAACAGACCCTTTGGCCCAACTTGTCCGTGCCAATGGCAGCTCAGTGTCTTGTCCTGCTGCCTCACAGCGCTAGGGAGCCAGGTTCAACTCCAGCCTCAGTCACTGCCTGTGTGGAGTTTGCACATTCTCCCCGTGTCTGCGTGGGTGTCCTTTCACAGTCCAAAGATGTGCAGGTTAGGTAGATTGGCCATGCTAAATGGTCCTGTAGTAACCAGGGATATGCAGGCTAGGTAGAATAGCCATGGCAGGTGCTGGGTTGCAGGGATAGGGTGGTGGGTCTGGGTGGGATGCCCTTTGAAGTGTCAGTGTAGACTCAATGGGCCAAATGGCCTGTTTCCACAAAAGGGATTCTATGATTCTAAGACCAGATCGACCTAGTCCCATTTACCAGCATTTGGCCCATATCCCTCTAAACCCTTCCTATTCATGTACCCATCCAGCTTCCTTTTAAATGTTGTAATTGTATCAGTCTCCACCACTTCCTCTAGCAGCTCATTCCTTACACGCACCACCCTCTGCGTGAAAAAGTTGCCCAGAATGTCCCTTTTATATCTTTCCCTTCTCACCTTAAACCTATGCCTCTAGTTTTGGACTCCCCCAACCCTGGAAAAAGATCTTGACTATTCTCCCTAACAATGCTTCTCATGATTTTATAAACCTCTATAAGGTCACCCCCTCATTGGTTGACTCACGAGCTGGACACCACTTCCATTCGTTCCTCTCTCCTGAGAGGCAAATCAGTCAAGTGGGGTGGCGCGGTGGCTCAGTGGTTAGCACTGCTGCCTCAAAGCGCCAGGACCCTGGGTTCAATTCCAGCCTTGGGTGTCTGTCTGTGTAGAGTTTACACATTCTCTCCTACAGTCCAAAGATATGCGGGTTAGGTAGATGGGCCATGCTAAATTACCCTGTAATGTGCAGGTTAGCTGGGTTAGCCATGGTAAACGCAGAGTTACAGGAATAGGAATAGGGACAGGGTTTGGGTGGGATGCTTTTCAGAGGGTCATTGCAGACTTGATGGGCCAAATGGCCTACTTCTGCACTGTAGGGATTTCATGATTCTATGAGAAGCACGTTGATGTCAATAGCCCAGCTAAAACCATATAACTCAACACAGTCTGGAAATCAAACTAAGCTTTGTTTCCTCTCTTCTATCCGCCTCCCACTCTCTCCCTATTTATTTCAAAACCCCCTTCCCCTCCCCCTTCTCTGATGAAGGGTCTAGGCCCGAAACATCAGCCTCTCTGCTCCTATGGTGCTGCTTGGCCTGCTGTGTTCATCCAGCCCTGCACCTTGTTGTCTCTGATTCTCCAGCATCTGCAGTTCCTACTATCTCTCTCTCACTAACTCACTGGCCTAAGTTCAGCCTTGAAGGGAACAGGGATTATCAAAAAAAAATCTCCAATATTTGATTCCGTCCCTTCTCCCCATCCCCAACGCCTTCTCTGCAAAGTTAGATCATGCACTGTCACATAGCATTGTCAAGCTGAGGACTCAGGGTGGGGGCCGAGAGAGAGAAAAAACTTGACCTTTGTCTGACAGGAAGCCCTCTTAGGACTTAAAAAGTGGGGATCAAGTTCTCTGGGACAGTTATCAAGCAAAGAACTGCAGATCTGAAATAAACAAAAAGTCACATTGCTGGAGAAACTTGGCAGGACCAGCAGCATCTGGGAAGAGAAAGCAAGGTTAATATTATGCATCCGGTGTCTCTTCTTCAGAACTGTTCTGAACAAGGGTCACTGGATTCGAAAATGTTAACTGTTCTCTCTTCTCGGATACTGCCAGACCTGCTCAGTTTCTCCAGCAATTTCTGTTACCTGAGATTGTCGCTGACGCTTCTTGTTGAACTATTTGTTGGGTTTTTGTGTTTTCTGCTGGGCCCTGGTACCTACCTCCCTGATACACCACTTACTGCCTCCAATTATTTCCACAGATTCGCTGAGGGAGCTGTGGCTGGTTTCTTCTTCACATTTGTGATTCTTCTCTTCACAAGAAATCCCAAATTTGTGTCAGGATGGTCGAAAATCTTTAAACCCAAGTAAGCAATAAACTCTGGGCTATGCTCCTTTGAATTAAGGAGCTACATAAATACAAGTTGTTGTTGTTGTGAAAGGCAAACATATCACTCGTGTCCCCTGAGCCTTTTTACCTGAATATTCTTGATCTTCCTCTCAAGTATTTTGCCCAAGTGACTTTGCAACAACCCTTGAGACCTCTCTCATGATTCCTCCAGCTTCTCCTTCACTTACAACAC
>NW_025970215.1:0-12680 GCF_021869965.1 Rhincodon typus | reverse complement strand
CAAGTGGGCTGCTTGGTAGTTGATTCTGCCAAACTGTCAGAGTACTGGTGGAGCTGCACTCCTTCGGATAAGTGGGGTGTATTCCATCACATGCCTAACTTGAGACTCGTAGATTGTGGATAGGCATTGGGATTTTTTTTAATTCACTTTTTGTGGGATGTGCGCATTGCTGACTGGCCAGTATTTATGTTCTGTCCCTAGCTGCCTTTGAGAAGGTGGTAGTTCGCTGACTTCTCGAACCGCTGCAGTCCACCTGCTGTGTGTTGACCCACAATGCCATTAAGGAGTGAATTCCAGGTTTGTGACCCAGTGACATTGAAGCAACGGTGATATATTTCCAAGTCAGGATGATGAATGGCTTGGAGGGGAAATTAAAGGTGGTGATGTTCACATATATATGCTGCCCTTGTCTTCCGAGATGGAAGTCGTTGTGGGTCTGTGCTGTCTGTGGATCTTTGAATTTTTGCAGTACATCTTGTAGACATTACACACACTGCTGCTATTAAGCGTCAGTTGTGGAGGGAATGGATCCTTGTGGATGTAGTGCCAATAAAACTGGCTGCTTTTTCCTGGGTGGTGTCAAACCTGAGTATTGATGCACTCCTCCAGGAAAGTGTGGAATATTCCATCACACTCCTGACTTGTGCCTTGTAAATGGTGAACAGGCTTTTGGGATTCAGAAGGCAAGTTACTCGTCGCAGTATTCCTAGCCTCTGACCTGCTTTTGTAGCCACTGTGTTTATCCGGTGCGTCCAGTTGAGTTCCTGATCAATGGTAACTCCTGGGATGATGATAGTGGGGAATTCAGTCATGGTAACACCATTGAATGTCATGGGACTGTGGTTAGATTAGCTCTTATTAGTGAAGGTCACGGCCTGGCATTTATGTGGTGCAAATGTTACTTGCCACTTGTCGGCCCAAGCCTGAATATTGTCTGCATCTTGTTGCATTTGGACATGGACTGCTTCAGTGTCTGAGGAGTCGTGAATGGTGCTGAACATTGTGTAATCATTTGCGAATATGGCTACCTCTGACTTTAAGGTGGAGGCAAGCTCATTGATGAAGCTGTTGAAGATGGTTGTTCCGAGGACACTACTCTGAGGAACTCCTGCAGAGATGTCCGGGAGCTGAGATGATTCATTTCCAACAACCACCATTATCTTCTGATGTGTCATGTATTACTCCAACTACCAAAGAGTTTGCACACGATACCCATTGATTCCAGTTTTGCTTGGGCTCCTTGATACTAAACTATATCGAATGCAGATTTGATGTCAAAGGCTGCCACAGTCACCTCACCTCTGGAATTCGGCTCTTTTGTTCATGTTGAACCAAGTCTGTCATGAGGTCAGGAGCTGAGTGACCCTGGTCGAACCCAAACTGCTTGTCACTGAGCAGATTATTGGTGAGAAAGGGGGAAATTTATAAGCAGCAGGATTCCTAGCTTCTGATCTGCTGTTGTAATCACTGCAGAAAAACCTGCAGGAAGCTGCAACGCAAAGGGAGTTGGGGCTCTTCGACATGAAACACAAAGCTAGCATACAGGTGCAGCAAATAATTTGGAAGACAAATGGAATATTGGCCTTTATTTCAATGAAAAAAGAAACAGCAAAGTATTCAGGAATGGTAATACCAAATGTTGATGGTGAGATTCCCCATGTTCATGATGGTCATTGTCTGATATTTGTGTGGTACAAATGTTGTGTGCCGCATGTTATCCTAAGCCCCATGTAGTCCAGATCTTATTGCACTGGGACATGGACTGTTTCAGTGATGAGTTGCAAATGCTGCTGAACATTGTGCTGTCATCGGCAAACATACCCAGTCCTGATGTTACGATGGAGGGAAGCTCATTGAAGGAAGTGAAGACTTTTCGGCATCGGAAACTCCCCTGAGGAACTCCTGCAGAGAAGTCCTGAAGCTGAAAAAAACTGACTTCCAAAAACTATAATCATCTTCCTGTGGGCCAGCTAAGTCTTAAGTCAATGGAGAGTTGCACCCTGATTCCCATAAGACCATAAGAACTAGGCACACCGGTCGAATGTTCTGCTCCTCAAGCCTGCTCTGTCATTCAAATGCAAAAGGAGCTGCACAATAGCCAAGCTTAAGCTGACAAGTGGTAAGGAATAGTCACACCACACAAATGCCAGGCATTGACCATCACCAATAACAGTCAATCTAATCACTGCCCCTTGGTGTTCCATGGTGTTAGCATCATTGAATGCCCCACTATCAACATCGTGGGGGGTAACCATTGACCAGAAAATCATACACACAGTGGCTACAGGAGCAGGTTAGAAGCTTGGAATACTGCGACTAATAACTCACCATTGACTCCCCAGATCCTGCCCATTACCGAGTCAAGTCAGGAGTGTGAAGGAATGGTGCAGCTCCAACAACACTCAAGACGCTCAACATAATCCAGGACAAAGCAGCAACTTGATCTGGAACCACATCCACAAGTATCCATTCCATCCACCACTGACGCTCAGTAGAAGCAGTACATATCATCTGCAAGAAGGACTGCAAAAATTCACCAAAGATCCTCAGCACATTCCAAACCCATGACCACTTCCATCTAGGAGAAGGTCAGCAGATACATGGTAACAACACAGCCCGCAAGATTTTCTCAAAGCCACTCACCATCCTGACTAGGAAATATATCACCGTTCCCTCATGGTCACTGGGTCAAAATTCTGGAATTCATTCCCTAAGTACATTGTAGGTCAACCCAGAGCTGGTGGACTGCAGCAGTTCAAGAAGGCAGCTCACCATGACTTTCTAAAGGGCAACTAGTGTCAGGCATTAAATGCTGGTCAGCCAATAGCCACCACATCCCATGAATGAATAAAAAACGAACCAGTAGGATTATTGCTGATCCAATTATTCCTCCCATTCCCTTTCCTCCTCTGTCTCTGTATCCCTTGATACGCCATTGCTCAAGAACCTGTCTCATCTTCAATATGCGCAAAGACTCTGCCCGCACAGCTCTCTGTCAAGGTGATCCATAGGCTCTCAATTCTCTGAGAAAAGGAATTCCTCTTCATTTCACTCCCTTTGTGTTGCAGCTTTCTACATTTGTCCCCATTTAAGTACTGCCGTGCTCTTGCCTCCAAAATGAACAACTGCACATTTTCCCACATTATGACTCCAGTTTTGCTAGGGATCCTTGATCCCATATTTGGTCATATGTGGCCATGAAATTAAGAGCAGTTACTCTCACTTTGCTTCTAATATTCAGCTCTTTTTTCATGCTTGAACCAAGGCTGGAATGACATCAGGAGCTGTGACAGCCTGCAGAACCCAAACTGAATGCTGTCTAAAGGCACTATTGATGTCCCCTTCAATCATTCTATTCCTTATGAATTTCTAATTGGACAGTTTTCCACCATGTCAAATAGATGACAACACTGTAACTATACTGAAACATCTTGAATGGAGCTGCAGAATATTTTGGAGGACGTGAATTCAATTGTATTGCCGGGCTTTTGTCAGGGTTCTTTGCATTTTTCAGTGCCGCAACCCATTTCTCAAAATCAAATCAAAAATGAATTAAGTTTGCTGAATGATCTCTGAAGGAGCCTGAGATGAACTATCCCATCAGCAATTCTGGCTGAAGGTTGTTGTAAATGCTTCAATCTAATCGTTTTCACGAATGGGTTGCCTTTTTCATCAATGAGAATGGAGATATTTGTGGGGCCTCTGCCTTCAATGAATTGCTGTTAGTTGTCCTCTGCCATGCATAACTGGATGTTGAAAAACTGTTTGGCTTGCCTGGCCCTGTCTATCTGCTGCTGCTTAGGTTTGATACTGATTCAAGTTCATGATGTTCCCATGCATGAATTGCACTTGTCCTTCTGTGGAATGTGCATTACATCTTGTAGATGGTCCATGCTGCAGCTACTGTGCACTGGTGGTGGAGGGAATCTACAAGACGCAATGCATCCATTTATCAAGGCTCTTCATGAAAAAAGCACATTCCAGACATAAGATAACTAACAGCAAGAAGGGCAAGTACAATTAATGCATGAGAACATTAAGAACTTGAATCAGGGATCAGACCGAAGTCGGAACAGATTCCAGAGCTAAGAAAGCCAAGCAATGGATGCAATACCACTAACTGGTCTGCTTTGTAGTGGATGGTGTGAATCTTCTTGAGTATTGTTGCGGATGCACCCATCTAGGCAACTGGAGATTGTTCCAGCACACTCCTGACTTGTAGATACAGGACATGATTTAGGAAGTCGGAAGATCATCTATTTACTGCGCGATCCTTGTCTTTGATCTGCTCATGAAACAATGGCATTTATTTGATGAGTTCAGCTCAGTTTCCGGTCAATGATAAACCCCAAGATGTTGTTAGTGTGTGATTCAGTGACAGCAATGCTGTTGAATGTCAAGGCCCAGAGTCTCTCCCGTTTGAGATGGAGATTGCTGGCACTTTTGTGATGCAAATGTTACTTGTCAGTTGTCACTTGTCAGCCCAATCCTGGCTGTTGTCCAAGTCTTGCTGCATTTGAATCTAGACTGATCTGTGATCTGAGGAGCTTGGGAATTGTAGTTGACTCATGATTGCACATCACATCTGGCCGTATGAAGGAGAGAGCTCACGGACTGTGCTTTTTGCATGTACCTGCTGCCTTTGTCTATTTAGATGGGTTTGGAAGGTGTTCTCTAGTAAGCCTTGGTCAATTTCTGCAGTGTACTTTGTTGCTACTCTGAATCATAACTGGTGGAGGGGATGAATGTTTGTGAATGTGATAGTAATCAAATGGGCTTTTTTTTTTCAGGTTATTTCTGGAGAATATTCCAACATACTTTTGGCTTCCCAAAGCCTGCCCACTATCTGTTAGACTGGAATCAGGAGGTGAGTTACTGACTGTTGGATTCCTAGCCCCTGACTTGCTCTTGAAGTCATATTTATTTATACGAATCATCCAATGCAGTTGCCGGCCAATGGTAATTCCCACAGGATGATGATAAACATTCTGTTGGGGATGCAGTGATGGTAATTCCTTTGAATATTAAGAGAGTGGTTTGATTATTAAATATTCTATTTGCCTGGCATTTGTATAGCCCAACTGTTATTTCTCACTTGTCAGACCAAACCTGGATATTTTCCAGGTTTTGTTGCATTTGAACCCAGACGGCTTCAGTATCTGGGGAGAAATATAATCAGTGAACATTCCCATATCTGACCTTATGAGGGAAGGAAGGTCATTGAAGCACCTGAAGCTGTTTGAGACTCGGACACTATCTCTCCTGAGGAATAACTGCAATGATGTCTTGGATTTTAAATAACTGATACTAACAATAACGACCTCTCTTTTTTACTAGCGATTTACTCCTAGCAGCAAGAATGTTTCGCCAAGATTCTGATTAACACTAATTTTAATTGGGCTTCTATTGTCACAGCCTGTCAAATCATGCCTTGATATTAAGAATAATTACTCTCACTTCCCCTCTGGAGTTCATCTATTTTGAACCAGGCTTGGAATAAGATCATGAGCTGAGTGACCCTGATGGAACACTGACTGAAAGTCACTGAGCAGGTTATTGCTGATTGAGCACATGATTGCCGACCCTTTTTTTCAGATTTACATGGTAGACTGTACACCGGTATGTCAGTGACTAGCTGCAATGAAATTGCCCTGATTATGTGTCCAGGACATTTTTAGCCATTTAACCACATTGTTGGTAGATGTCAGTATTCTTGCTGGACTGGAACAGCTTGGCGAAGGATGGGGCAATTTCTGGAGTCAGATATTCCCAGGACCCACAGCCATCGCAGTTTTCAGTGTCTTCAACCATTTCTTGAAATAGTGTGGAGTGAATCAATTTGTCTGAAAATTGTCATCTGTGATGCTGGGGACCATTGCAGGAGTCTGAAATGTAATACCTGCTTGGCACTTCTGGCTTCAGACTGTTATAAATGCTTCAGCTTTATTTTTTTTGCCCTGATGTGCTGGGCTCCCCCAGAACTGAGGATTCAGTTATTGGAGATCAGCCTACCCTTCAATGGTTTCTTTCATTGTCCACTATCTTTTACAACTAAATGTGCAGGTCTGCAGAGTTTAGATCTGATCCATTGGTTGTGAGATCACTCAGCACTGTCCATCACTTGCTGCTTTTGTTCTTTGGCATTGCAAGTCGTTCTGCTTGTTAGCTGAAGACAATAAGAGCTTCTTCCAGGTTGTCCCCTCATGGCTAGGTCTGGCTGCTGCTGCTCCTGGCATGTCCTTCTGCACTCTTCATTGACCAGGGTGGATTCCTGGCTTGATGGTAACCGTAGAGTGGGAAATGTGGCGGGCCATGAGGTTGCAGACTGTATGAGTCGTGCAGAGTATGATTCTGCTACTGCTGATCGTTCACTGCTCCTCATGGGTGCCTTGTCACTAGTTGCTAGATCTGTTTGAATTCTCTCCCGTTCAGCACATAGGTTGCTACATAACATGGTGGAGGGGTAGAAAATGTGAGAATGTCACTTCCTTCCACAAGGACTATGCAGTGGCCACTCTTATTGATATATTAAATGGAGAGGTGCATCTGCAGCAGCCAGATTGGTGACGATGCAGTTAAGGATATGTTTCCTATTTATTGATTTTCTTACAACCTGCTGCAGAGCAGTCGAGCAGCCGCGAGGTCCAACATCAATGCTGAACACTATAGTGACGAGATACCAAGAAGCTGCCCCCTCCGCCTGGCTCAGTTGGACAGGAATTAGCAGAGAGGGTGGTGATTTTGCCTGGGACATTACCCTGCTCACAGAATCCTGCTTTACAGTCAATGTCTGACTGTTGCTTGATTAGTCTGTGAGAATTATAATGCAGCTCACTTTTACATTTTTATAGCAAAGAGTTAATATCATTTTAATTCTGATATGTTTTTAAAATAAACCAAATGCATTGTTTTTCAGTTGAAAACAACTGAAGTGAAAATAATTAAATTACCAGAGTACACACCTAATTATTGCAGAATTTAGTGACTCTCGTAAACAGCTGAATCATGTTCAGATCATTGAACACATCATCTTGCAGTCAGCAAATCTGTTAAAAATAAACTTAAAACAAAACCCTGAATTCAGCCGCAGTGCTACCCAGGGGCTCACCACTACCTCCAAAACACTGGCCATCTCCTAAATCTGCCCAGAGAGTATCTAAACTGAATTTGGACTGATATTCACATAATCCCTCACAACAGACCTGTTAGAGGCATCCCTAAACAACAAGGAAGTGCACGGGGCAGATTGGCCAATGAACTAGCACCGGGCTCATTGCTGGTCCAAATGCAGTTCAACATTTGTAAACAATGACCTGCCAACAATCACGTCTCATAAGTTTATCTCTGTTGATGACTTCTGGTGTGCCACCTAACCTCTGTAATTGTGCACCTTGGACCCGATCCTGAATGAAGGTGCTTTAAGGTGAAGGACTCCTGCAGCACGTGTTGCCTTGCATTGAATCCTTCATTCGCATTATCCAGTGCATGTTACTCCACATGTCAGTGTCCAAACTGAATTGTACAGCGACAAAGATAGTCAGCATATTACCAACCCAACATTCTTGTGTGTGACTGGAGATGGAAATTTCTCTGGAAATGTTCTCAGCAAATCTAACTATTAACAGCAAAATCACATCACTGAAGGCCGACATCCTTCGATAATACCCACTTTCCGATTGTCCAAAAAGCACACATCTACCCATTTATTCAGTTCAATTTTATGATAACAATATGATGAGAGCTGTGCACAAATCACAGTAAAGGACTTTGAAATGATAAGACTTTTTACCACACCCAAGATCAGATGATTAATAAGTGCACGGACTTTGAAAATGTACAATTATTTTTCCCTTGTACTCATATATGTGCTAATATTTACACACAATTATTTTCATGGCAGCAATGCCCATCGTGTCAGATCAAACTTTGACGAGGAAACTTCCTGCTGAATCGCGTCTCTCAGCTGGGGGATCAGCCTTTGAATTATCCAGTACCTCCACCTGTTTGTTCATATCACAGAAAATGAATGGAATTAGTTGAAGACTGCCACGTGTAATGTTCGGAATCTTTGGAGGAGGCTGAATTAGATCATCCCATCGACACTTCTGTCTGAACATTGTTGTGAGTATTTCACCCTCATGTTTTCGACAGTTCTGAGGAAGGGTCACTGGACCCGAAATGTTCACTCTGTTTTTTTTTTCTTCACAGGAGCTGCCAGACCTGCTGAGCTTTTCCAGGACCTTCTGTTTTTATTATCTTTTCTACTGTCATGTTGGGCTCTTCCATCATTTGTGGAGCGTCCTCCTCCAGTGTGTTCTTTGATTGTCCAACACCATTCAGGACTGGATGTCACAGCATTGCAGAGATTAGGTCTGATTCGTTGGCTCTGGGTTCACTGAGATCTGTCCATCATTTGCTCTTGTTCTATTTACTGACTAAGTGGTCTTCACCTCGTTTATAGCTGGGGTTGCTGCTGCTTTTGGCAGGCTCTCCTGTATTGTTCATTGAACAAGGGTTTATCCCTGGCTTGATAGTCAATATAAAGTGTAGGATATGCTGGGCAATGCTATTCAAAATCGTACTGGAGTAAAATTCTGCTGTTGTTGTTGATACATATCACAGCCCAGCCCAATCCGGCAGATTGGTGAAGATGAGGTCCAGTACGTTTCTCCCTCTTAGTTGGTCCTTCCCCATCAGTTGCTGCCCCAGCCCAGCAGCTATGTGTTTTCAAACCCAACCATCTCGATCAGCAATACTGCTGCCGATTCTCTCTTGTTGGTGATTTTGAAATGAACCACCATGTATACATTCTCCATCTGTTCCACTCTCTCAGTGCTTCCTCCAAGTGCTGCTCAATGTGGAGGAACGCTGATCCGCCAGTTCAGGGAGATGGTTCAGACAGAAATTTCTTTGATAAAGTCTGATCTGACACCATGAGGTTTCGTTATGTCACATTGTTGCTTGACTGGTCTGTAGGATGACTCTCCCAGTTTTGTCACTAGTTCCCAGAGACTAGCAAGGACAACTTTGCAGTGTCTACAGGACTTCTTATTTTTGCGGCTGTCAACTGAAGGGACCGAAGGGCCTCTGCTGTCCTGTATGACACTGACTCCATGGCTCTTGGGATTAAACCCTCCATGGTCTCACTCCTTCAGTTACTCCCAGTTCCTTGTCTGTGGCACAGATTTCTACAATTTGTTCTCCATTAATGTGCAATTTTGTGTTTTTAAACTTTCCAGCTGTGCCTCTAACTTTCCTTGCCATCACCGCCAGCTGCTACATCCATCTCCTTCTGCATCCCTCCCTATCCCTCTAGCCTTCTCCAGTCCCACTCACTCTCCCTATCTCTCTGACCTCCCAGAACCATTCAGCTTACTAATCTCTTTAACCTCTGGCAGCCCCATTCACTGTCCTGATTTCTCTAAGCTCCCAGTCCCACTCGCCATCCTATCTCTCTAACTCAACCAGCCCTACTCACAGTCCCTATCTCTCTCACCTCCCCGCCCCATTCACACTCCCCATCTCTCGAACCTCCTCCAGCCCCATTCGACCTCCCTATCTCTCTAAACACCTCCATCCCCACTCACTCTCCAACCTCCCAGCCCCATTCAGCCTCCTGATTTCTCTAAGCTCCGCCAGGCCCATTCACACTCCCTATCTCTTTCACCTCCTCCAGTCCTCCCTATCTCTCTAACCTCCAGCTGCTACACCTCTCCCCTTCTACTGTGAATGAATGAAGAAAACAATCTCTGTAACCTGTTCCGGCATGCACAGGCCTCACTATCTCTGTAATGTCTGTCGCCCCACATTTTCATTTCTGTAACTTCCTCTAGCCCATAAAACCTCGAATTTCCTCCAGATTTCACTCCTTCCTATCTCAGTAACCTCATGCATCAACTACACTGCTCCCAATTTTGTCATCACCTCCTTTCCCTGTCCCATCTCTCTCCAAGTAAACTCCTTCAGCATCTACTCCATATCTCCTCCAGCCACTTCAACTCTCCCTATTTCTACGATTTTCTCCAGCGCCTACACTCCTCTACATCTCTGTAGCCACTCACAGCTCTGATAACCTCTATATCTCTGTCACCTTCTCGAGCATCTACACCCACTCCCTAACCCTGTAACGTTCTCCAGCACCTACACTTTTCCATATATGTGTAACCTGCTCGAGCATGTACATGCACCTCTTATCCTTGTAACTTCCTCTGACCCCTAAAACTTTTCATATCGAGTGGCATGGTAGTTCATTGGTTAGCACTTCTGCACACAGTGCCCAGGACCTTGGCTCAATTCCAGCCTCAGGCGACTGTCTGTGTGGAATTTGCACATTCTCCCTGTGCTTGTGTGGGTTTCCGTGGGTGCTCTGGTTTTCTCCCACAGTCCAAAGATTTGCATGTTAGCTGGACTGGCTATGAGAATTGCAGCGATGGGGTAGGGGAGGTGTGTCGGTGTGGACTTACTGGGCCACTGTAGGGATACTATCCTGTTACCTGTTGTATATGAACAGCAGCAGACCAATAACTCCCTCAGTCCCATTTCAGAGACAAAGGAGGAAACCGTTCAGTACCTCGAACCTGATATGGTGGAACAGGAGAGACCCTTCAGCTCATTGAAATTTACACAGTAACAGTTACATCCCATTAGACGTCAAATGTGTTCCACAGCAACAGGAGGAGGATTTTCAGATTTTGAGCCTCTGACTTAGGTACAGGAGCGAGATATTTAGGTGCTAGAGTCTGTGACCCTGGGAACATGAGGAGGACATTCAGCCCATCATGTCTGTAAAACAGGAAAAGAATGAGGCCGTTCAGCCAGACAAGCCTCTTACACGGCAATCAGAGCAGAACTTTTAACCTTTTTTGTCCGTTATATAGGAATTGGAAATTAATCTAGAAGTTATAGAAAGGGAGGAACTAAGACTATTCATCATCGTTAGGGAATAAAATGCAATGAGAAACTACTGGAATTGAAGACAATTTGTTAGAATCTATTTCTAAGGAATTAATAACAGGACATTTGAGGGCAGTTGAGAGGGTTGAATTATGAGGAGAGACTGAGTAAACTGGGATTATACTCATTAGAATTCAGAAGAATGAGGGGATATCTTACAGAAACATATAAGATTATGAAGGGAATAGATAAAGTGGAGACAGGGAGGTTGTTTCCGCCAGCAGGTGAAACTAGGATTAGACGGCATTGCCTCAAAATAAAGGGAATCAGATGTAGGACTGAGGTCAGGCGGAACTTATTCACCCAAAGGGTTGTGAATCGATGGAATTCCCTGCCCAATGAAGAGGTTGAAGCTACCTCACTGAATGTTTTTTTTTAAGGCAAGGCTAGATAAATTTTTGAACAGTAAAGGAATTAAGGGTTATGGTGAGTGGGCGGGTAAGTGGAGCTGAGTCTCAAAAAGACCAGCCATGATCTTATTAAATGGCGGGGCAGGGTCGAGGGGCCAGACGGCCTACTCCTGCTCCTAGTTCTTATGTTCTTATTTGAAAATCAAACTGCAATCCATCAGCGTTAGCAAGAGTTTTTGTTTTGAAGGGTAAATCATCTTTGAGTAATTTGCTTCGGTTCTTTCGAGATGTGACCAGCAAGCTGGATAGCAGAGATCTTGTGTGTATGTTATATCTGGACTTACAGAAAAAAACAAATGGGTAAGATGCTGCACATGAAACTAATCTGCAAGATAAGATCAAGTGGCTTCAGGAGTAATTTATTAGCTTGGATAGAGGATTGGCTAACCAGCAAAATGCAGAGAGATGGGATAAATAGGTCTTCCGGTTGGCAAGTTGGAACAGGTGGGGTGCCAGAGGGATTGGTCCTCAGGCCCCAACTATTTTTAGTCTATTTTAATGAATTGGATGAGGGTCAAGGAAATTGCATAACCAATTTTTTCAGATGACACTAAAATAGCTAGGAAAGTAAGTTGTGAGGAAGAAATAAGAAATTTACAAATGAATATGGATAATTTAGGTGAAGGGGATAACATTTCCTCGATAAAATTTAAGGTAGATAGGTGTGAACTTATCCAATTTTGTCAGAGAAGTAGAAAGACAAGTTATTGTATAGAGAAACTTCAGTATGATTTCGGGCAGAGGATCTGGATGCCCTCCTCCATGATTTGTAGAAAACTAGCATGCACATACGGCAGGAAATAAGAAGGCAAATAGAAGTCCCAAATTTATTCGAAAGGAAAATAGCATAAAAGTAAGGAAGTAACTGCACTCATGCAAGGCAATAGTGAGACTGCAAATGGAGTAATATGAACAGTTTTGGTGATAAGAGATGTGGTAGCATTGCAGGCAGTCAGAAGAAGTTCACCAGACTGATTTTAGAGATAAGGGGTTTATTTATGAAGAGAGATGGAGCATTTCAGTCCTATACTCTTTGGAATTTAGAAGAATGAGAGAAGATCAAATTGAGGTGCGTAAGATGTGAAAGGCGGCTGATAATGTACATGTAGAGAGGGAATCTCTTCATGTGGAACCATCCAGAAAACGAGGTCATCTGTAGCAAAGTTAATATGGAGTGAGTACAAACTGCCTCCGTCAAATGGTTATGAATCTGTGGAATTCACTACCTGAGGGTTCAGGGGATGCTGGGACAGTAAGTAAATGAAGGTTCTGGAGAACTAACAGGAATGTGGAGACAAGACGAGAGCAGGTTCGAGC
>NW_025970214.1:0-12682 GCF_021869965.1 Rhincodon typus | reverse complement strand
TCAGCCTTCCTGCTCCTATGATGCTGCTTGGCCTGCTGAGTTCATCGAGCTCTACACCTTGTTATCTTAGAAAAGCTCAGGTGTTTTTCTCTGGAGCGGCGGAGGCTGAGGGGAGACTTGATAGAAGCCTCCAAAATTGAGATGCAAAGATAGGGTTGACAGTCAGAATCTTTTTCCCAGAGCTGATATGTCTAATACCAGGGGACATGCATTTAAGGTGAGAGGGGAAAATTCAAAGGAGACGTGAGGGGGCAAGTTTTTTACGCAGAGAGTGGTAAGAGTCTGGAATGCACAGGCAGGGGGCGTGGTGGAGGCAGATACAGTAGAGGAGCATTTAAGGGGCTTTTAGATAAGTACATGAATATTCAATGAATTGGGGGGATATGGACCAAGGCCAGGCAGAAAGGATTTGTTTAATATGGTGTCACATTTGGCACAACATCGTGGGCTGAAGGGCCCGTTCCTGTGCCGCATTGATCAATGTTCCCTATGTACATGTGACTCCAGACCCACAGTGATGTGTTCAACGCTTAACTACCTTCTGCAATGGCCTCAGGTCAAGGGCATTTAGGGACGGCCTACAAATGCTGTCCTTTTTGATGAGATCCACATTCCACGAAAAATAGCATTTTAAACAAAAAAGGGAAGCCCTATTTCTGAAGAAGGGTTCCAACCCGAAATGTCAACTTTCCTGCTCCTCTGATGCTGCCTGCTGTGTTCCTCCAGCTTTACACTATATTATCTCTAGCTTAAATGAGGGCTTGAAATTAAAGGATTTGATAGGACAAATGTATTTCCGTTTTAAATAAAGGATAATTACTGCTAAATCTTTGATCTGGTGAGAATATGGAACTTGCTGCAGCAAGGAGTTGACATAAGTAGAATCAATATATTAGAAGGGGAAGCTGGGTAAGTACATGAAGGAGGAAGGGGTAGGAGGTGATATTGAGGGTTACATGAAGAGGCTCATGGAAAGCATGAGAAGCCATGTTTGACCTGTTGCCTTGAATGGCCTATCTCCGTGCGATAATGCAACTCTCGTCAGGGTTCTAACTACAGTGGAACAGACACAGAGAGAATGATGGAGAAACTCAGCTGGTCTGGCAGCATCTGTGGGGAGAGAAAGAGAGTTCATGTTTTGAGTCAGGTATGACACTTCGGAACTGAAGAGCCTCTGGAGAAAAGCCATTATGGATTCGAAATGTTAACTGTTTTTCTCTCCACAAATGCTGCCAGACCTGCTGAGTTTCTCCTGGCAATTTCTGTTTTTTAGTTTTTTAAGCGTTCTGTGTTTTGCTTTTATTCTAGTTTGAGCGAATAGCGCTTCAGAAATGTGGCGTTATTTGACACATTTGACCCTGTGTTTTGGGAAATAAAAATATTGTCTTTTTTTGTATTTCTAACACTATTAAACTATTAGAAGTGCATTCTTTAAGGTGTTGCTGCCAATCCAATGCAGTGAAATGGCAGTGGTATGTGAAGGGACTGTAGGAGTAATGTTTTGGGAAGAAATGGAAGCTGGTCATGTCATAAACTATCCTGGGAACACTTGCTGTTTGATCTATGCTGTTCTCAAAAAAGTAGTCAAAAACAAGATTGATTTCAGCCACATCAAATAGACTTGAGGCTACAGTTAATGTGGAGATTTTGGTACAGAACTCAAGAGTTCTGAATTCATGTTCCAACATGGCATGTTATGAAATTTGATAGATTAAAATAATTTGGGCCCAGCACCAGGGAAATGCCATCCATGTTGTCCAGCAAATGACCTTCACTGAGGAGCTGTGACCTCTGACCCAGGGTTATATGTGATATCAGCCCTCGCAGTATGGCTGACACTTGGGCCTTTCCCTCCTGAAGACTGGCCGTAAATTGCCAGCAAAATCCACAACTCGGTCTCCATGGCAGCACCATTGACCAACCAGAGTCTACTTGCCAACCAGCCAGCACCCTTTTCTCATACAGTATAAATTGTCGTTCCCCTTTTTTGGTATTCTTGTCTGTCCTGTTAAGAGCTAGATACAAGGTTCTGACAGTGCCTCACTTTCTCAGTAATGATTCTCATTACCCATCAATGACTGCTAACTCCAAAATTTGTAAGAACAAATTTACAAGAAGGTGGAGAGGTTGAAAACAGCTGCAAAAGAGAAATGCAGCAAAAGCATGGATGATGAGGCCCTGTTGAATTTAATGACTGGAACTTAGTTCTCATTTTGATCTTCTGCTCCCCGCCTGGAGGCCGGGCAAACTGATTGTCTGGCAGTCAGCTACACATGAGGGCACACCCAGAATGATTGATTAAGGAAGCCGCAGGAAAGTGGATCTGAGGAATGTCCAATCAGCCATGATCCTGTTGAGTGGTGGACCAAGCTCAAGGGGCCGAATGGTCCACACCAGCTCCTATTTCTTATGGTCTTATGGTTGGTGTTGGAGCTCTAGGTGACCATGAGCTTCAATAAGGAGCCTCAGGTGAACACTCGTATATTTGTCCCACAAGGAGTGCTGGAAAATGTCTCTTCCTTGTAGAATCAGAAGCATTCACCATATTTTTACTACTGCCTTCCCTGATCCCTTGGAAAACTGTGCAGCAATTATACGATTCAAAATGGGCTCCCAGATTTACTGCAGGAACGTTAATGTTGCCCATGCAGTGAATGCTTTCCTGGGGAGGAAGTGCTAAAATAATTGCGTTCAAATCCGTTTCTCCATTACCATTTCACTTATTGTTGTGAATAGCAAGCAAACTAATCAACAAGATAATTTAACTAAATGTGGCGTCACTGAGAAGAAAACTAACTGTTAAGGCTATAAAGTCATCTTTGAAAATTATGTCCAAGTAATTGACTTCTTGCCTTGGCTTATATGTAATCACAAATTCACACACAGCTTAGCTTATCTCGAGTCAAAGCTAAACTGATCCAATTTAAATCGTTGAATACCTGGTAAGTAGATTGGTCATTTCACTAAATTCTATTTTCTGCAAAATTGCTGTTCTTCTCACTAAACTTGCTGTTTGCATTAGAGTCTGTTGTTACATGAATTAAATTACACCAAAATTCTTCAATTGTCCTAAACTGTTGTACTTAGTGCATACAGTTCTGGTCCCCACACTACCAGAAGGATGTAGGTGCTTTGGAGAGGGTACAGGAAAGGTTTACCAGGATGTGTTGCCTGGTATGGGGGATTGTAGCTATGAAGAAAGGTTGGATAGACTGGGTTTGTTTTCACTGGAAAGCAGGAGGTTGAGGGGTGACCTGATAGAAGTTTATAAGATTGTGAATGGCGTTGATAGAGTGGAAAGTGTGAGGCTTTTTCCAAGGGTGGAGGGGTCAAGTACTAGGGGACACAGGTTCAAGGTGCAAGGGGGGAAATTTAAAAGAGATGTGCGAGGCTAGCTTTTCACACAAAGGGTGGTGAGTGCCTGGACCGTGCTGCCAGAGGAGGTGGTGGAAGCAGATATAATAGTAGCATTCAAGAAGCACCTGGACAAATACATGAATAGAAAGGGAATCGAGGGATAGGGATCCTGTAAGTGAAGACAGTTTTATTATGGAAGGGTAAAATATGTCAGAGGGCCGAAGGGCCTGTTGCTGTGCTGTCTTGTTCTTTGTTCTTAAATCTCCTTTGTTGCATTGGTTTTGATCCTATGAGTGTTTTGGATGCATTTTTAATTTCTCAAATGTAATAATCTGTGCGGGATCAGCTGCGGATAGTAATCCTGTGTTGGGAATACAGGATCTTGACTTTAGAAAGAGTCTATCACCCTAGTTAGTGAAGTGATCACACCAACAGTTACCAGTGCATTGATGAGTACAGGATAAAAAAAAAAATCTGAGGCAGCCAGATGGAAACCTTGGTTCTTTACACATTTCTGATCTCTGAGGGTCTTAGAATTATCCACACAGATACCCTCACAGCTCTGACATTTATATACCCTGTTTGAAATCCGTGTAGACCTATCAGTGAACAGTAATGCTGTGATTAAATGATATGTGACTGAAACAAGGAGCAATGTGTTGATTTAACTCACTCCCTTACGATTTTCTGAAGAAAATATTTTCTTGTTACAGTTACTGTAGTGATTGGAATGAGGGCCAGGTGGATCTCATTGACTGAGGTCCTTGATCGGGGTTGTTAAACTGGGTTAATCAGGGAGCCCTGGCTGACAGATATAAACAGGAGATTCAAACGGTCTCCTCAATCTGGGGCTGGCTCTGAGCTGGCTGGTTTGTACTGTGCCCGTGTAAATAAAGGGTGACTTAGTAAGGGGATGCCAGCCTTTGTGCAGTTATTTCAGTTACAGGGCATGGTCCAGTTAGTTAGAAGGTAACAGGCTCAATCCCCACACCGTAACTTGGAGTCTTAATGGAGTCTGACACTCCATGACAGTTCTGAGGAGATGCTGTGGTGTCACCAGTGCTGTCTTTCCATAAGACCTCCTACAAGGGGAAACAAACTTTCTGAATCCATCCTGTCAAGTCCTCTAAGAATCTTTCATGTTTCAGGTCACCTGTCAGTCTTCTAAACTCCAAAGAATACAGACTCAACCTCTTGTACAAAAATCCCTCCAAACCCAGCATCAATCTGTGAGCCTTCTCTGGATTGCCTCTAATGCCAGTACATCTCTCCTTTTGATGAGGGAACCAAAACTGTTCTTTCAGATGAGATATTTAAAACATCTCTGACAGATCTGAGACAACAAGGTGCAGAGCTGGATGAACACAGCAGGCCAAGCAGCATCATAGGAGCAGGAAGGCTGACGTTTCGGGCCTAGATGCTTTTGCTTGGCCTGCTGTGTTCATCCAGCCCTGCACCTTGTTGTCTCGGATTCTCCAGCATCTGCAGTTCCTACTATCTCTGACAGATCTGAAACATCTTGTGTTAATGTCTGTTTTTGAAGAATAGATTTATCCTTAGCCTGTTGGCCAATATTTGTACAACGGCCATCACCATTATGTCCAAACATGTTCTGATCATTGTCACTTTACTGTTGGTGGGAGCTTGCTGTATTTAAATTGTATACTGCTAAATAATGACTGTTAGACATTTCAGAATGTTATCAGTTGTGAAGAGGCGGAGGGCATCCTATTGCTGAAAAAGGCTAATTAACCACAAGTTGTTTCTTTTCCCAATATACATAACAGTCTGAAGAGGAAAAGGCTATAAATTTAGTCAGACCATTCTAAGTATACAAGCACATAGGGTTTTTCTCAGTCAATGTGTGTGTCCTGTGCTATGGGATATAGTCAATGATTGGACTTTTTAAAGACTTGTTCCTTCCCAGATATGTCTGGGAGAGTTCTGTGTCGGGGGGTTCTACCAAGATTCAAAACATGATACTTACAGTGGGTAAAATTATTGTATCTGTGCAGTGACCTTCCCTCTTCAGTGGCTCACTGCTAATCATATGGTAGAACAGTAATAAAGAGAGTAGGAGTGGTTTTATTAAAAAAAATCCTTTCAAGAATGCTGGAGAAAATGAGAAAGATGAGAGCAACAGAGGGGAGAGAAGGAAAGCAGATGATCTGCACGCCGTGGGAACTTTTTAATCCCGTCTGTGTGGGCAGCCAGGTTGAGCCCCTGTTATAAAAAGATGGCATCCCTGATGGTGCAGCATCCCTTCAGTACTGCATTGAAGTGTCAGCCTTGCAGATTGGTGTACGAGTGTGCAACTTTCAGATTCCAAGGTGATAGCACTGGCAGTCGAGACCCATCTGCTGTCCAAGGTAATAAAGTGCTCTGGAAATGAGAATTTGTAGAGTCGAACAGTTTATTTTACTTCTAATTTGAAAATGACTCCATTATTTTTCCACACTGGCTTGTCCCATCCTCTAAGGGAGAACAGCCTTTCTATACTATTTGTTTTTCACCCGTTTATCTCTAGTGTTCTTTGTCATGCAATTATTAGACTCTCTGCTCTCCCTCACTGTCCATAGCGGCTGGCTTTGCAGGGTGTACTGTACCTGCTAGGGCCAATATCTGAGCGTTGTTTATTGTCAGAAATAAAGTGTCTCTGTGTCATGCCTTTAATGTAGTAAAATCCTTGTGGCTTTTTATTTCAAAGGAAGAATGAAAGGAGGGAGGATTTGCTAAAACTATGCAAGGCACTAGCCAGACCACAGCTGTTGTGAGCTCTTTTGGGTCCCTTATCTACAGAAAGGTATACTGACATTGGAGGCAGTCCTGAGAAGGTTCGCTAGGCTGATACCAGGAATGGAGGGCCTGTCTAGTGTGGAGAGGTTGAGTCAATTGGGCCTGTATTTACTAGAGTTTTGAAGAATGAGAGGTGATCTTATTGAAACATATGAGGTTCTGAGAGGACTTGACAGGATGGATGCGGGGAGGTTGTTTCCCCTAGTGAGAGAGTCGAGGACCCGAGGGTAAATCTCAGCGTAAGAAGTGACACGTTTAAGGTAGAGATGAGGAATTTCTTCTCTGAGAGTAGGTAATCTATGGAATTCTTTACCATTGTGGGTTGTCAAGGGTGGGTCATTAAGTATATGCAAGCTGTGTTTAACAGATGTTTAATCAGGAAGGGAATTTGAGGCAGGAAAGTGGAATTGAGGATTATCCACTCATCATAATACATAATAACTAGAAAATAGGAGCAGGAATAGGCCACTCAGTCCTTCAAGCCTGCTCCACCATTCATTATGACCATGATTGGTCATCCATCTCAGTCCCCTGTTCCCACGCTCTCATTGAACGGTAGAGCAGACTCAGTGGGCTGAATGGCCTACTTCTGCTGCTTTGTCATATAACCATAATGTCTCAAGGCACAGGAGTCATGATGAGGAGATGTAGGATCTGTCAGAACATCAGACAAGCCACACTGAACTTGGCTGAACCACTGTATGGCTGGCTTATGGGAAGACCTTTTGGGGTTTTGACCATACAGTATTGACTCTGTTTTGCTGCATCAGGATTCACTGAATCCAAAATGGAAGAGTTATGACCGATGCCAGACCATTGAGAAGGGGCTGTGTTTGAATTTGCTTATCTTCCCACCTCCTGAGGGAGAGTTTTACCTCAGGACCTTTTGAGTACTGTTGCTGTTTACTGATGAAAAATCACCAGACAAATCCAACTTGGGACATCCAGACTCCGGCTTCGAGCTTGACTTTGCAATGTTGATAAAGTTTGCCTAACCCTGACCTGATTTTGTTTCAGCAGCACAGGTTTTATCCCTTTTTCAAAATGGTTTGGTGGCCTGCCTTTAATTACAAATTTCAAAACTCCTTTGCAGCTTTAACTGCAAAGGCTGTGGGGAGACGTGAGGGAAGAGGAATTTATTGTCCACATTCTTCACTTGCTGCTCCTTAACTTCAAAGTTTGCACACAACAGGCTTACAATCTTAATTTAAGGGCTTCAGACTTAAGGATGGTGTAACCCAATGCTTACGGCAGTGATGTGGTACCGGACTAGCAATCCGTAGCAAATGAAGACAATTAGAATGGCCTGATGATAAATGGACTGGTGCTGCTCTGCTCCCTTGTTATGAAAATCCATCTGTTTTGCAGCCCAAAGGAAAACAAACCTTCAGGTTGAATCTCATAACCCTGCTTCATGTGGCTTACACATGACTGCAGTCCCACATTCAGAACCTGCCAGGTAATGTGTAGTGCATTCCTGGAGTACTGTGTGCAGTTTTGGTCTCCTCATCTGATGAAGGATGTTCTGGCGATGGAGGGCGTACAGTAGTGAGGTTTACTAGACTGATGGCATGGCAGAATTGACATTTGAGAAGAGATTGTATGGGTTAGGATGATATTCACTGGACTTTAGAAGAATTGGGATGGGTTGGAGAGTCTCTTGGAAACCTATAAAAATTTTAACAGGACTAGACAGGGTAAATGCAGGACCAACGTTCCCAATAACCAGGGAGCCCAGAAACTGTGGTGACAGTTTAAAGATACGGTGCAGGCCAATTAGGACTGAGATGAGAATTTTTTTTCACCTGGAGAGCTGTGAGCCTGTGGAATTCTCTGCCACAGAAAGCAGTTGAAGCCAAAGCATCGAACATTTTCGAGAATGAGTTAGACATAGTCCTTAGAGCGAAAGGGATCAAAGGGTATGGGCGAGAAGATGGGAACAGGGGACTGAGTTGGATGATCAACCATGGTCATAATGAATGGCGAAGCAGGCTTGAAGGGCTGAGTGGCCTATTCCTGCTCCTATTTTCTATAATTTTCTGTTTCAGGGCTGCCTTGCGTTTTTAACATTACTCAGGAGGGTATTGAAATTAAAGACTGTTGGATTTGCCACAGTGTGCGGACAAATGGCTCTGTCTTATTATGTATTTTTGATGACAGTGATGAGCTTTTCCAAACAAAAGTTTGCCCAAGAGGAGGGGAGTTCTCCCCAGTATTCTGGCCAATGTTACCTCTCTGTTTTATTGGTGTTTACAGATTATTAGGTGATTTCCTTCCAGTACATTTTGAGGGAGTTTCTTGGGACTGCTATCGCAGCATTATCTGACATTACAACAGTGACACACAATTCAAAAATAGTTCACTGTAGATACTGTATAAATGCAAATCCTACATTCCCTTTTACTTTCTGGTGCTTGCTCTGATGGCACCTCGTGGTATGTACATCTGTCAGTACGTGACACGGGGTAAGGGTTGTTTTAGGTCATTTGCTGCTTGTCAATGATCCTTTTTTCTATACTGTGTCAAGGTCCAGTGGTCAGTGATTTGAACATAGACTGCTGGTGAGTCTAAACAGTAGAGGCACTTGTCGTAGTTAACAAGATGGGTTTATTTTGTACAATAGCAATAAGTAAAGACAAAAAACGGAAGTTGCTGGAAAATCTCAGTAGGCCTGGCAGCATCTGTGGAGGGAAATTGGTGTTAACATTTTGGGTGGAATGACCCTTCAGAACTGAGTAACCATGCAAAACTGCTTTTCGCAGCTGGACAAATGCCCAATCCCTCATAGAGAGAGGATTTATACACAAAGCTCAGGGGGACGGGGGGGACTGTACTTTAAGAAGCTGAACATGAACCATGCATATTTACAGTTGCGGTTAGGTGAGAATTCCCAGAAGTATGCTACAATTAATATACCCCTACAGGGTTTGTACCAACATAAGAGATTGCCATTTGTGGTGTTATCAGCCTGTGCAATTTTTCAGCGGACAGTTTTGCAAGGTCTACCCCAGGTCACCATTTATTTAGATGATGCACCAATAGCAGGGAAGACCAATTAGGAGCACTGAGAGCACTTGGGCATAGTGCTTAGACATTCTTCCCAGTGTTCCTATGTATTCCAAGCGACCCCCCCCAAAAAAAATGATCTGCTTGGGCTACAGAGTCGACAAGACCGGGTTATACCTGTTGGAAGATAAAATGAGGGCAATCAAAGGTGCCCTGGCTCCCACGTCTTTCCTTGGGCTGGTGAACTATTACAGAAAGTTCATAACCCAGCCTCCATCCTGGCACCTTTTCATCAACTCTTAAAAAAGGGTCAGCCTTGGAAATGGTTGCGTAGCCAAGCCACAGCTTACAGGGAAGTGAAGAAACAGCTACCATCATCTAACGTGTTGGCACACTGTGATCCCAGTTGAGATCTGGCACTGACTTGCGATGCCTTGCTGTACAACATCAGGGGAGGATTAGCTCAGGTGGCCCAATAGAGAACAACACCTAATAGTGTTTGCATCCAGGACTTTCTCTAATGCAGAGATAAATACCCCCACCCAGATAGAGAAGGAAGTTTTGGCAGTTATATTTGGAGTCGAAAAGTTCCAACAAAAACTTCACAGACATGGATTTGTAATAATAACTGACTACAAATCCCTGCTAGGTCTACTTAGAGGACAAGGCAGTGCTGTTCACAGTTTGAGTCCAAATTCAGCAAAGGGCTTTAACACTAAGGGCATATAATTACAAGTTGGAACACCATCTGGGAAGCCAAGTAGCAAATGCGGATGTATTGAGCCTCCTCCCACGGGCAGATACACCATTGGTGGTACCGACACTGAAAGAGTCTATCGTGGATTTAAATTTTCAGAACACACTTCCAGTCACAGCTGTCAGTATTAGACTCTGGCTGCAAAGAGATCCGATCCTGGCAAAACCTGAAACAGCTGGTGGTGAGGGGGGTAACCAAAGGGCCTTCACAACCAGAACTGAAACCTTTTTGGACCCGGAAAGACCAGATCGCAAGTAGAGGACGGCATGTTTTTATGGCGAACAAGAGTGATTGTTCCAGAGTGTCGTTACCAGATACCGGCCGAACTCCTCCATGGTCATCCAGAGGCTTGCACAATGAAGATGTTGGTGAGAAGTTTTGTCTTGTGGCTAGAATTGGATGTATTGCCAGCAACTCCCCTTCATTTACGTGAATGGACTCAGCTTCACGTTGACTGTGTAGATCCTTTCATGGGCTCAATGTTCTTAGTCATTGTGGATGCCCATTCAGAATGGCTGGATGTACATAAGAGTTAATTCATCAAATATGGGGACAACGATAGAAAAACTGTGCAGCATTAGGAACGCCAGTGCTCAACACAAGTCTCTGCTAAACGAGAGAGACATTTTACTTCAGGGGGCAAAGTTTGGTGTAGGAGCTAAGAGAATGGCCCTGCATGGGTAAGGGGCATGGTCAACGTAGGTCGGATAAAGTAATGTATAAAGTTAGGGGAGCCCTGAACAAGCACATGGACCGTCTAAAAGCCGCAAACTCGCAAATGGTGTGGGAGCAAAATGTGCCCAACCCCTTGACTGCTTTTTAGACTGTTCCAGAACCTGTGGGCTCTCCCTCTCAGTCAAGCGTTGAAGACATCTCGATGCCTTTGCCACCTGAAGAGAATGAATTTCTTCACAAGAGGTGAGCTACTGTGTGTTACACACCACCTGTATCAAAGGCAGAGTTGGAGGAACCTGACCCGGTGCCAAAAAAAAACCCGGCCTATATCCTCGCAACCTGAGGGAGAGGGATGTAGTGATTGTAATGAGGTCAGCCAGGTGGACCTCGTAGAATATGAATTCCCTGATTGGGGCTGTTAATCTGGGCCATTCAGGGAGCTCTGGCTGACGCATATAAACAAGAACGTTAGAGGTTCTGCTCACTCTGAGAGTTGGCTCTGTGGGAGCTGGGTCAGTGTCAAGGACTCTCCACATCTAAATAAAGGGTAACTTGGTGATGGGGTACCTACCTCTGTGGAGTTATTTCATGAATAAATTGGCCTACGTGTATATCATCTCAGCATGGATTTCCTGTCAAGGTTCCAGTGTCTTTCATCCATAGCCCTGAACAATTTGTGAACATTTTGTTCTATCAACAACAATGACTAACATTTGACCATTGATAGTTTTCATCTAAGGGTAGTCGTAAGTTGGTGCTTTCTCCCAAACCTGGAGGAATTAAGGCACTGAACATGCTTTTATTCCAGACTGTAATGTCTGGCAGCCATTTTGTTTCCTTCCCTTTGTTTTAATTTTTCTCTTGTTGCTGTGGAGGCTGAGTCATTAAATGTATTTAAGTTTGAGAGAAATGTTTAAGCTTTCAGGCAATCGAGTGGGGGAAAAGACAGAAAGTGGGGTTGAGATCAGCCATGAGCTCATTGAATGGGAGAGCAGACTGATGGGCTGAATGGCCTCCTCCTGCTGTTACGCCTTATGGTCTTATCAGCTTTCCTGATGTCTAAAACACAAGTAATGGAGGAATAAAGAAAGATTGCTCTTCTAAGCTCAGTCCTGGAGATGATTGCGCACACTTTTTATGTTCCCAGTAGAAAATCTCACAAAACATACTCTAACTGATAATTAAACAAGAATCTAACGCAACTGCTTATCTAGCCTGAAGGGAATCAGTTTCTGCTGACATATTTAGGAACATAAATAAGCCACTCAGCCCCTTAAGCACATTTCACCATCAGTTAAGTTACTTTTACCCGTCTTTGTGAATGTCTGATGGATGGGGATGGGGCGGGGTGAGTTTCCATCTTGAATGTTTCAGTTGATCTCGTATCTACATCTTTTCATCCTAAGATGTCATTCGTCATGTAAGCGTCTCTATCATGTGGGAATACTTCCCATTTAGTTAACTAATGTTAAGAATATATTGGTTATGTACCTTTCTCCTTTCTAACAGAGGAGATTGGTCCTGGCTTAAATAGGTTGTGAATGTCTTTGACAAAAATCCCTCTGATGTATCACCTGGATCCTTTCTGACCCCCGCTGTCTCCCAGTGTATCGGTGCCTCAATTGCTGTTCAAATCCTTCCGTAACATTGACCCTTCCTATCTTTGTGACCTCCTTCATGCCTACAGTCCCCATCTGTCTGATCTGTTGTGTAACTCCCTCTTCCTTCTCGACCTTCCAACTATTTAGTTCTAAAGCTCTGCAAGGTCCTCCCTAAAATTCTCCCGCTGCCTTTCCTCCTACGACTCTGTCTAAAATAAACCTCTTCTGCCAAACTGTGCCACTTCCTCATGTCTCCTCCCTTTGATTTGGCATCCAATTTGTTGAAAACTGAAAGATCTGAGGATGCTGTAAATCAGGAACAAAAACAGAAGTTGCTGGAAAAGCTCAGCAGGTCTGGCAGTATCTGTGAAGAAAAAAATCAGAGTTAACATTTCAGGTCCTCTGACCCTTCCTCAGAACTGATGGTAGCTGAGAAAACCATCAGTTCAGAGGAAGGGTCAGAGGACCTGAAATGTTAACTCTGGTTTTT
>NW_025970213.1:10856-12684 GCF_021869965.1 Rhincodon typus | reverse complement strand
ACCCTAACCCTAACCCTAACCCTAACCCTCACCCTAACCCTAACCCTCACTCTAACCCTATCACACTCTGTTTCTCGTACTCTGTTTCAGGCCCTCTGTTTCCGCCCCTCTGTTTCTCGCACTCAGTTTCAGCCATTCTGTTTCACACACTCAGTTTCAGCCCCTCTCTTTCAAACCCTCTGTTTCAGCCCCTCTGTTTCTCGCACTCTGTTTCAGCCCACTGTCTCAGTCCCTCTGTTTCAGCCATTCTGTTTCTCACACTCTGTTTCAACCCTTCTGTTTCAGCCCTTCTGTTTCAACCCCTGTTTCTCGCACTCTGTTTCAGCCCTTCTGTTTCTCGCACTCTGTTTCAGCCCCTCTGTTTCAGCCCCTCTGTTTCTTGCACTATGATTCAGCCCCTCTGTATCAGACCCTCTGTTTCAGTCCCTCTGTTTCTCGCACTCTGCTTCAGCCCCTCTGTTTCAGCCCCTCAGTTCCTCGCACTCAGTTCCTCGCACTCAGTTCCTCGCACTCAGTTCCTCGCACTCAGTTCCTCGGACTCAGTTCCGCGCACTCAGTTTCTCGGACTCAGTTTCTCGGACTCAGTTTCAGCCCCTCTGTTACAGCCCCTTTGTTTCAGCCCCTCTGTTTCAGACCTTCTGTTTCAGCCCCTCTGTTTCTCGCACTCTGTTTCAGCCCCTTTGTTTAGCCCCTCTGTTTCTTGCACTCTGTTTCAGCCCCTCTGTTTCAGACCTTCTGTTTCAGCCCCTCTTTTTCTCGCACTCTGTTTCTCACACTCTCTTTCAGCCCCTCTGTTTCAGCCCCTCTGTTTCTCGCCCACTGCTTCTCGCACATAGTTTCAGCTCCTCGATTTCTCGCACTCTGTTTCAGCCCCTCTGTTTCTCGCACTCTGTTTCAGGCATGATGTTGCTCGCTCTCTGTTTCAGACCCTCTGATTCTCGCAGACAGTTTCAGCCCCTCTGTTTCTCGCACTCTGTTTCAGCCCCTCTGTTTCAGACCTTCTGTTTCAGCCCCTCTTTTTCTCACACTGTGTTTCTGGCACTCTCTTTCAGCCCCTCTGTTTCAGCCCCTCTGTTTCTCGCACTTTGTTTCAGCCCCTCTGTTTCTCACACTCTCTTTCAGCCCCTCTGTTTCTCGCTCTCTGTTTCACCCACTCTGTTTCCCACACACAATTTCAGCCCCTCTGTTTCTCGTGCACAATTTCAGCCCCTCTGGTTATCGCACTCTGTTTCTCGCAATCTGTTTCTCAGACTCTGTCTCTCGCACACTGTTTCTCACCCACTGCTTCTCGCACATAATTTCAGCTCCTCAATTTCTCGCACTCTGTTTCAGCCCCTCTGTTTCTCGCCCTCTGTTTCAGCCCCACTCTTTCTCGCACATTGTTTCAGCCCCCCTAATTGTCGCAATCTGCTTCAGCCCCTCTGTTTCTCGCACTCTGTTTCTTGCAGTCTGTTTCAACCCCTCTGTTTCTCGCACTCTATTTCAGGCACTATGTTGCTCGCTCTCGTTTCAGACCCTTTGATTCTCGCAGACAGTTTCAGCCCCTCTGTTTCTCGCCCACTGCTTCTCGCACATAGTTTCAGCTCCTCGATTTCTTGCCCTCTGTTTCAGCCCCACTCTTTCTCACACATAGTTTCAGCCCCTCTAATTGTCGCAATCTGCTTCAGCCCCTCTGTTTCTCGCACTCTGTTTCATCCCTCTGTTTCTTGCACTCTGTTTCTCGCACTCTGTTTCTCGCACTCAGTTTCAGCCATTCTGTTTCACGCACTCTGTTTCAAACCCTCTGTTTCAGCCCCTGTGTTTCTCGCACTCTGTTTCAGGCCCTCTG
>NW_025970213.1:8949-10756 GCF_021869965.1 Rhincodon typus | reverse complement strand
TTCTCGCACTCTGTTTCTCGCACTCTGTTTCTCGCACTCTGTTTCTCGCACTCTGTTTCTCGCACTCTGTTTCTCGCACTCTGTTTCTCGCACTCTGTTTCTCGCACTCTGTTTCTCGCACTCTGTTTCTCGCACTCTGTTTCTCGCACTCTGTTTCTCCCACACAATTTCAGCCCCTCTGTTTCTCACACACAATTTCAGCCCCTCTGTTTATCGCACTCTGTTTCTCGCAATCTGTTTCTCAGACTCTGTTTCTCGCACACTGTTTCTCGCCCACTGCTTCTCGCACATAGTTTCAGCTCCTCGATTTCTCACACTCTGTTTCAGCCCCACTCTTTCTCGCACATAGTTTCAGCCCCTCTAATTGTCGCAATCTGCTTCAGCCCCTCTGTTTCTCACACTCTGTTTCTTGCAGTCTGTTTCAACCCCTCTGTTTCTCACACTCTATTTCAGGCACTATGTTGCTCGCGCTCTGTTTCAGACTCTCTGATTCTCACAGACAGTTTCAGCCGCTCTGTTTCTCGCACACTGTTTCAGTCCCTTTGTTTCTCGCACTCTTTTTCTGCTCCTCTGTTTCTCATGCGCTGTTTCTCTCCCTCTGTTTCATACCCTCTGTTTCTGCCCCTCTTTTTTCCATCCTCTGTTTCTGCTCCTCTGTTTCTCATCCTCTCTTTATTCCCCTGTGTTTCTGCACTTCTCTTTCTCATCCACGGTTTTTCATCCTCGGTTTCTGCACCTCTGATTGTGCCCCACTGTTTCTGTCCTCTGTTTCTGCCCTCCTGATTCTCATCCCCTGTTTTTCATCCTCTGTTTCTGCCCTCTGTTTCTCATTCTCTCTTTCTCTTCCTCTGTTTGTCATCCTTCATTTCCTCCACTCTGTTTCTACACCTCTGTTCTTCCCCTCTGTTTCTGCACTACTGCTTCTCACCCTCTGTTTCTGCCCCTCTGTTTCTGCCCCTCAGTTTCTCATCCTCTGTTTCTCATCCTTTGATTCTGCTACTTTATTTTTCATCCTGATTTTTATCCTCTGTTTTTCATATTCTGATTTTCATCCTCTGTTTCTGCACCTCTCTTTTTCATTCTCTGTTTCTCCACCACTGTATCTGCTCCTCTGTTTATCATTCTCTGTTGCTGTCCCTTTCTTTCTAATTGGCTGTTTCTGCCCCTCTCTTTCTCATCCTCTGATTTTCATTCCCTGGTTTTCATCCTCCATTTCTGCCCCTCTGTTTCTGCCCTTCTCTTTCTCATCCTCTGTTTCTGCCCCTCTGTTTCTGCCCTTCTGATTCTCATCCTTTGTTTGTCATTCTCTGTTTCTGCCCCTGTCTTTCTGCTTTGCTGTATCTGCCCCTCTGTTTCTCATTCTATGCTTCTCATCCTCTGTTTCTCATCCTTCATTTCTTCCCCTCTGATTCTGACCCGTTGTTTCTGCCCCACTGTTTCGCATCCTCTGTTCCTACCCTTCTCTCTTTCTCTGTTTCTCTTCGGCTGTTTCTTCCCTTTTGTTTCTCGTCCTCTGTTTTTGTCCTCTGTTTTTCATCCTCTGTTTCTGCCCTCTGCTTCTGCTCTCCAGTTTCTGCCCCTCTTTATCCAGTCCTCTGTTTTTCATCCTCTGTTACACATTCTCTGTTTCTCCCACACTGTTTCTGCCCCGCTGTTGCCCACCCCACCCCCCACTGTTTCTCATCCTCTTTTTCTCATTGTCTATTTCTTCACCTCTGCTTCTGCCCTTCTGTTTCTCACCCTCGGTTTATGCCCCTCTGTTTCTCATCCTTTGTTTTTGCCTGTCTCTCAAATTTTGTCTCTGCCC
>NW_025970213.1:0-8939 GCF_021869965.1 Rhincodon typus | reverse complement strand
TGTTTCTGCCCCTTGTTTCTGCCCCTCTCATTTCTGTCCCTGTTTCTCATTCTCTTTTCTCATTCTGTTTCTCATTCTGTTTCTCATTCTGTTTCTCATACATTGTTTTTCCCCCGTTTCTGACCGTCTGCTTTTGCCCCATTGTTTCTGCTCCTCTCTTTCTCATCCTCTGTCTCTGCCCCTCTTCTTCTGCTCCTCTGTTTTTCATGCTGTTTTTCATCCTATGTTTCTGCTCCTCTGCTTCTGCCCCTCTTTTTCTCACCCACTGTCTTTCATCCTCAGCTTCTGCACCTGTGTTTCTGCCCCTCTGTTTCTCATCAATTGTTTTACCGTGTGTTTCTGACCCTCTGTTTTGCACCCTCTGTTTCTGCCCCTCTCTTTCTCGCACTCTGTTCCCACCCCTCATCTTCGCACCCTCTGTTTCTTGCCCGCTGTGTCTGGCCCTTTCTTTGATCCCCTCTGTTTATGCCTCTGTTTCTGCACCTCTCTTTCTGCCCCTCTGTTTCTCAGCCTCTGTTTCGCATGCTCTGTTTGTGCCCCTCTTTTTTCCATCCTCTGTTTCTGTTCCACTGTTTCTGCCCCTCTTTTTTCCATTCTGTTTCTCATCCTCTGTTTATTCCCCTGTGTTTCTGCCCCTCTCTTTCTCATCCACTATTTTTCATCCTCGGTTTCTGCACCTCTGATTTTGCCCCACTGTTGCTGCTGTTCTGTTTCTGCCCTTCTGATTCTCATCCTCTGTTTCTGCCCCTGTCTTTCTGCCCCTCCTTTTCTCATCCTCGGTTTGTCATCCTTCATTTCTTCCACTCTGTTTCTGCCGCTCTGTTTGTCATTCTCTGTTGCTGTCCCTCTGTTTCGATCCAATGTTTCTGCCCCACTGTTTCTCATCCCTTGTTTCTGCCCGTCTTTCTGCTCTGCTGTATCTGCCCCTTCTGTTTCTCATCTTGTTTCTCATCCTTCATTTCTTCTCCTGTTTCTGCCCCACTGTTTCTCACCCTCTGTCTTTTCTGTTTCTGCCCCTCTGTTTATCATTCTCTGTTTCTGTCACTCTTTTTCTACCCCTCTGTTTCTGCATCTATCTTTCTCATCCTCTGTTTTTCTTCCTCTGTTTCTGCCCGTGTTTCTCTGCTCTGCTGTATCTGCCTATCTGTTTCTCATCCTCCGTTTCTCATCCTCTGTTTCTCATCCTTCATTTCTTCCACTCTGTTTCTGTCCCTGTCTTTCTGCTCCACTATATCTGCCCCTCTGTTTCTCATCCTCTATTTCTTTGCCTGTTTCTGCCCCTCTGTGTCCCATCCTCTGTTTCTCATACTCTGTTACGCATCCTCTGTTTCTTGCTCTCTGCTTCTGGCCTTCTATTTCTGCCCCTCTATTTCTCATCCTCTGTTTCTGCCCCTTCTTTCTGCACTTCTATTCCTGCCACTCTGTTTCTAGCCCTCTGTTTATGCCCTCATTTTTAATCCTCTGTTACTCCACCCTCTGTTTCCAGTTTCTGCCTCTGTGTCCCATCCTCTGTTTCTCATACACTGTTATGCATCCACAGTTTCTCATACACTGTTATGCATCCTCAGTTTCTGGCCTTCTATTTCTGCCCCCTGTTCCTCACTCTGTTTATGCCCCGGTTTTTAATCCTCTGTTACTCCACCCTCTGTTTCTGCCACTGTTTGTCATCTCACATACTTTTTTTCTCAAACTCAGTTTCTGTCCTCAGTTTCTGATTCCCTGTTTCTGCCCGTCTATTTTTCATACCCTGTTTCAGCCCATCAGTTTCTCATTCTTTGTTTATTCCCCTGTGTCTGCCCCTGTTGTCATCCTGTTTCTCATCCACTGCTTGTTATCCTTCATTTCTTCCACTCTGTTTCTGCCTGTTTCTGCCCATGTCTTTCTGCTCCACTGTATCTGCCTGTTTCTCATCCTCAATTTCTAGTCCTCAGTTTCTCATCCTTCATTTCTTCACCTCTATTTCTGCCCCACTGTTCCTCACCCTGTGTTTCTGCCCCTCACATACTTTTTTCTCAAACTCAGTTTCTCATTCTCTGTTTCTGCCACTGTGTTTCTAACAGTCTTGTTTCTCATCCTCAGTTCCAGCTCTTCTATTTTGCCTTCATTGTTTCTCATCCTCTGTTACAGCCCCTCTGTTTTTCATCCTCTCTTGCTGCCCCTCTGTTTGCCATCTTCTGTTTCAGAACTTTGTTTCTGCCCATGTTTCTTATTCTCTGTTTCAGTCCCTCTGTTTATTTACTGCTTTTCCTGCCACTGCTTCTCATCCTCTGCTTCTGATCCACTGTTTCGGCTCTCTCTTTCTCATAATCTGTCTCCCCTCCTCTGTTTCTGACCCTACATTTCTCGTTCTGTTTGTCATCCTCTTCTTAATGCCCTCTATTTCTCATCCTCTGTACCTGACCTTCTGTTTCTCATCCTTTATTCCTGATCCTGTTTCTCATCCTCTGTGGCATATCCTCTGTTCCTGCCCCTCTCTTTCCGATCCTCTATTTCTGCACCTGTTTCTCATTCTGTTTATTCCCCTCTTTTTCTGCCACTCTTTCTCATTGTCTGATTTGCATCCTCTATTCCTGACCCTCTATCTCTCATCATCTGTTTCAGCCCCTCTGGGTCTCATGCTCTGTTTCTCATCCTGTTTCTACGCATCTTTTCCTGCCCCTTTGCTTCTCATTCCCCGTTCCTGCCTCTTTTTCTCATAGTCCGCTCCTGCATTTCTGCTCTTCACCCCCTGCTCGTCATGCACTTTCTGTCCCTCTGTTTCTGCCCCACTTTTTCTCAAAGCGCGCTCCTGCGCCTCTGCTCCTCACCCTCTTTTTCTCATCCTTCGTTCCTGCACCTCCGTCACTTGTCCTCCAGCTCTCGTTCTTTTGTTTCTGGTGCTTCATGTCTCTGCCTCTCATGTCTCTGACTCCCACCCTCACCCTGACCATGACTACTGCAACCCTAACACTGACTCTGACCCCAATTTTGACCTTGACGCTAACGTAAACCCTAACCCTGACCCAGAGACCCTGTCCCTGAATCTGAGCCTGATCCCAACACTAACTCTAACCATAACCCTGGCACAAGCCCTGACCCTGGCCCAAACTCTAAACCTGCCTAAAAGCCCTACCCCTGACTCTATGCCTGATTCTGACCCTGACCTTAACCCAAACCCCGAGCCCTTTTTCCTAATCCTAAACCCTACATACCCTAAACCCTAATCCCTATTCCCACTTCTAACACCTGACCCTAAACCCTTAACCCCCAAACTTTCGTCCAACTCAATCTCTAACCCTGACCCTAAAGCAGAATATATTTTCCATGGTGAGGCTGAGCAATGGTGGTGTTCAGACGGATCGGAACACATTGAATTAATCGCAAAAAGATGCTGGCATTGCAAAGAACAAACATTAATCTAATTATATAAACCCATAGATTGACTGCATCTAGGGTGCTGTCCCTGGGTTTTGTGCCCTCTTGCAAGGCAGACATACTTGCCTCGAAGGGAATTCAATAACTGCTCATTCAATTGATTCAAGGAGACAAAGCTACCAGAACCTGGGATCACTGATGATCTCCCAGAAAAATTAGAATTCTTGAAGGCTTTCCAGTACAGTGAAACACTGCTCTCTGGCCTTGGTCTCCAGGACTAGAGGTCACACAGTCTCATGAGAAGGAGTTAGCTTTCTCCAACAAAGATAAACTAACACTGAAAAGGATGTGAATGAATGCAATTATCTTCTACAGAAATGACAGTTGCTATCAAGTTGAGAAAATCCAACAATATGGTGATAACATGGGCAACATGTAGCTGGCACAGTGGCCTCAGAAGGCAAATGGCCTACTCTGGTTCTTAGTTCCTACCTTCCTATTCCTGTACTTTGATGCAAACTCAAATCAAGATTTGGAAACAAACTAATCTTTGCTCTTTTTACACAATTGCTCAAAGTGCTGCCAAAATGCTGACTCCATATGAGAACTGGGATATTTAGAAAAGAAATCAAGCAAAAACATTATATTTGGAATTATATTTTTTTCCTGACTCAGTCCACAATTCAAGCTTAGAATGGTCAGTCCACTAAGTATCTCATTAGACATCATGGTATTAACTATTATAGATTCAAAATGGTAAAGAACCAAGTCATAACATCATAAAAGACAGTTTACATTACAAGAAAGAGACTGTACTACCTATTTGTGAACGAGGCGAAAGATTTTAGCTCTTGCAGGAGGAATAGTGAAACATGAGTCACGCTCAGTTAGAACTGAACCAAGCGGTTGCAAAGGATGATTATCTTGAAGCACTACTTCAAAAAGGGATGGTTGGTGGGGGGGAGGGGGAAGAGAAGAGAGAGGTGTGTGGGTGTGTGGGTGTGTGGGTGTGTGGGTGTGTGGGTGTGTGGGTAGCGGGGGGGCGGCGTAGTGGTGGTAGTTGTGCCCAGATATCAGAGCTGCAAAAATTAAATCTCTCTACTCTGACAGATGTGCCATTATTCACAACATGAACATTTGAGAAACTTCAGTGCATGTTACATTTAAGCGGAATGCAGTGGTTCTAAATGTTCCATAATTCAACCTTGTCCAAGCATAACAGACCTCAGAAGATATTCTATTCTGGTTGTACCAAACAAGGCCTCTGTAGCCGAGATTAGGAACTGTACACCATTGTGACAGATTTGAACATTTTCCCTCTCCACTCCACAAAAACTATCAATTTTGTCTTAGTTCATGTGCTTCAAACATCACAGCTGAGCGAATCCATATAGAGGTCATCTTGTCTTCCCTAACAGCAGCATTTTGTGATCATTTGGTTTTTCACAAACTGTCTTCATTTACTTGGAGAACCAGGAAGTAGTATTCCAGACTCCAGCAAGGCTTTACGACGAGCTGTTTCCTTAGCAACATTGTGATTTAACCGTCTCAGTCGTTCCTAGCAAGTGTTAAAAGCAGAATTGTAAGACGTTGCGTATTTCTGGGGGGGAAGTAATAAAACATGAGCTTTCTTCCAGGCAGAGAAATCCTCCACATTTCCAGGCTAAAAGACAGAAACATTCCAACAAGCACCTTACTGCCACACCACCCCCCCCCCAACCATATTAAACATTTCCAAGCTCCTTCAAACCAATCACCTGCCTGCTCACTGAAACTTTGTATATGTAACCAAAGGCTGCAAATATGCTAATTTTGAAAGAGTGCTTTGTAAAGGTCCAGATGACACCAGCAGCTGCTCTGACCTGAGCATTCTGTAAGATGTTGTTCACGAGCACCACTCTCCGCCTCGCATTCAGCAATTTTTTAACATATGGGTCCAGATCAAGCGACACTTTCTGATCCTCATTAATCCTATACAATTCTGAACATAAAGGAAAAAAAAAGTCACCAACCAAACACTGGCTTCAAACATACTCCAACTCAGAAACAATCCTTTCATCGATAGCTCTGTCAACAACAACGTACCAAAATGTCAGCTGTGAAAACGGAATAAAGTTTCCGGTTTGCTCACCCACAAGGGGTAATAAGGTTTTCATTGCTGTGACAATTTGGAAGCAGTTCATTAGGAAAAAGAACTCAGGCTGATGTCTCCCTTAGCCAGGAACTGAGCCCAGCTGCTGCTGTTCAGATCAGGGACAGACCTGTCCAAAGCTGATCAGAATTCCAGCAGGGGATTTCACTTCAGCACAAGCCTGAGGGCCGCTGCATGATTGAGAGCTGGGCCTAGGTTCCCTTTGCTGAGTTCAGAACCATTTCAGTCTGTGTCAGCTTTTCCCAGGACATTCTCTGCATGTCTGGCCCTCTGCCACCTCCCAACCAAGACAAGTGGTGATCATAATGTGATCGAGTTTACATCACGTTTGTAAGAAACAAGCAGAAATCAGATACTAGAATTATGAATTTAAGTAAGGCTGACTTTAATGGGATGAGGCAGAGACTGTCTGCAGTAAACTGGGGAGCTCTGTTAAAAGGTAAAATAACCTAGGAACATGAGGGTGTTCAAATAAACATTTGATGCTATTCAGGAGCAGTTTGTACCCATGAGAAGGAAATGTTCCACCAAAAAAAAAATGTCATGGACATCGAAGGAGATCAGGGACAGCATAAAATTAAACTAAAGGCTGCTAAAAATACCAAGAACAGTACAGGTACCACAGAATGAGACAACTACAAAGACCAAATGGTCACAAATCCACTAACAAAAGTGACCGAAAAGGATTATGAAAGAAAACTTGCAAGGGACATAAAAGACAATAAGAGCAGATTTTATAGTTATATAAAGGGATAGCTGTTGGTTAAGAGTACGACTGACCCACTGAAAGCTGACCATGATATTGTCAATAACCATGGGGAAATGGCAGGCATACTGAACAATTACTTTGCTTCAGTATTCACAGCAGAAAGTTAGCAGAGGATCAAGTATGGGGTCTAAAGAAAACTAGCTCAAGTAAATCATCCACACTGGAGAAATTAATAAAACTCAAGAGTGATAAATCTGAGGACCAGATGGTTTCTAATCACCAGTGTTAAAGGAGATAGGATCACACATTGCTGATACTCTAACTATAATCTCTCAGAGTTCCCTGGTTTCAGGATTCGTGCCTCTGAATTGGAAATTTGCTCATGTCACTCAGCTCTTTAAGAAAGATGACAGAGGGAAACCAGGTATTACAGACCAGTTAGCCTGACATCTGTGGTGGGGAAATTGTTGGAGTCTATAAAATCAAGGATCACTTCAAAAAATTTCAGCTAATCAGAGAGACTCAGTATGGATTCATGAAAGGTAGGTCATGCCTGACAAGCCTGTATTTTTGAAGAGGTGACAAAGATAGTGGACAATTAAGTCGATACATGTTGTTTATATGGAGTTTCTGAATGCTTCTAATACAGTTGCACATGAGAGACTGTTAGCTGAAACAGAAACCCATGGAATTGAAGGCAAGTTACTGACATGGAAAGAAAATTGGTTGAGTGGCAGGATACAGAGTTGGAATAATGGGCAAGTACTCAAATTGAAAGGACGTGACTAGTGGTGTCCCACAGGGATTTGTTAGGGTCTCTGTTATTCACAATATTCATTAACAACTTGGATAACGACATAAAATGTCAAATATCCAAATGACAACACAAATTGAGTAGACAGTATTGACAACAGCATATTTTACATTTGGATAGGTTTGGTGAATGGCTAAAGTTCTGGCAGAGGAATTTTAATATAAGCAAGTGAGAGGTTATCTGTTATGGACTGAAAGAGAATAGATCATGGTATTCTTTTCCAGAAGGGACAAAGTTAAATACAGTGGATATCCAATGAGATTTGGCGGTTCAGGTGATTAGCTCTTTAAAGTGCCATGAACAGATGCAGAAAATAGTCAAGACAGCTAATGGAATGCTGGCCTTCACATCTAAAGAACTGAAGTTAGGATATAGACATTATGCAGCAGGTATACAAAACCGTAGTTAGACCTCACTTGAAGTACTGACAGCAGATCTGGGCACCATATCTTAAGGACATTTTGGTCCTGAAGGGAGTTCAATGCAGGTGTACAAGGACAATGCATGGACTGCAGGAATTAAGTTAGGAGTAGACATTAGACAAATTAGGCCTTTATTCCACAGTATTTAGACAGTTAAGAGATGATCTAATCAGGTCTTCAGAATATTAACAGTCGGTGAACTATTTCCACCAGTTGAAGAGTCTAGAACCAGAGGCATAGTCTAAGAATTATGGCCAAGCCATTCAGAAGAGATGTTTGGAAGCAATTCTGCACACTAGGAGTAGTGGAGATTTGGAACTCTCTTCCTCAAATGGTGATCTATGGTAATTGAATTATTAAACTTAAATCTGAGGTACACAAAATTTTAATTAGCAAGCAATAACAAGGCCCAAAGGCAATCATATGGAGTTAGTCCACAGAGGGCAGTACGGTGGCTCAGTGGTTAGCATTGCTGCCTCACAGCACCAGGGACCCGGGTTCGATTCCACCCTCAGGCAACTGTCTGTGTGGAGTTTGCACGTTCTCCCTGTGTCTGCGTGGGTTTCCTCGGGGTGCTCCAGTTTCCTCCCACAGTCCAAAGATGTGCTGGGTAGGTGGAATGGCCATGCTAAATTGCCCCGTGGTGTTCAGGGATGTGTAGATTAGGTGGGTTATAGTGGGGTGAGATACTCTGACGGTTCTTGTGGATTTGTTGGGCCGAAGGGCCTGTTTCCACAGTGTAGGATTCTATGATTAAGCACTGACTTTCCCGAATAGCTGAGAAGAGTCAACAGGCTGAATGGCCTACTCCTGTTCTTAAACAACTTCTCCTGGGATATCCCGAGCTCAGCCTCAGACCACCACCCTGGAGATCTACGACAGGACTGGTCCTCCAACCCAGTCCGGACTAGTAACACTCCTCAATGCCAGGGCTCAGGGACATACTTACACCCGACTCCCAGGACCTGGTCTCTATCGTTACCAACCCCACCCCATGTTTCTCTCTGTGTGTTTTCCCCCATCACCCACAGCCTCTCCCCGCGGTTTACCTGCCGACAGGTTGTCGATCTGTTCTCGAAGATCCAGTTGACTCTCCCTGAAACAAACGGAAAGAAAATGGTGAAAACAAAAGGGCATCACCAGCTCTTTCCTCTCTCCCGGACCTAGGCCCCAGCCCCCAGCCTCACCTCACTCCCTGTACCTGATGATCTACCTCCTCCACCGCAGGTCTGAGCAGTTCCAGGAGGCCTCCAGACAGGAGGCTCCTGCCCGACACTGAGCCACCACCTTCAGGATCTTGCACCGCCATCCTCCGCACTGCCTTCCGGGAAGAAGGTCCGGCTCCGCCCCTCTCCCCGCACTGACCCCCGGGCGGAAGGTTAGCCCCCCCCCCTCCCCGCACTGACCCCCGGGAGGAAGGTCAGATTCCGCCCCCTCCCCGTACTGACCCCGGGTGGAAGGTCCGGTGCTCCCCCCCCCCTCCCTCCT
>NW_025970212.1:0-12685 GCF_021869965.1 Rhincodon typus | reverse complement strand
ATAGAAAGAATTAAATGGTTCCTGAAGTCATTTATTACTTAAGCAGCACTTTATGTTGCCTTATTTTCGCCCAGCTCCCAAATTTGTGTTTCGCCTTTATTGATCTCTACCTCAGGGCAGCACGGTGACACAGTGGTTAGCACTGCTGCCTCACAGCACCAGGAACCCGGGTTTTGATTCCAACCCTCGGTTGACTGTTCTCCCCGTGTCTGGGTGGGTTTCCTCCAGGTGCTCCGGTTTCCTCCCACTGTCCAAAGGTGTGCAGGTTAGGTGGATTGGCCATGCTAAGTTGCCTGTAATGTCCACGGATGTGCAGATTAGATGGTTTAGCATGGGAAATGCAGGTTTATTGGGGTAGTTGCTCTTTAGAGGGCTAGTGTGGAGTAGATGGGCTGAATGGCCTGCTTGCACACTGTAGAAATTCTATGATTCCATTCGGACTGGTCACATGTAATATGGATGCATTATAAATGTGGCCTTGATCTTGAAATCCAACAGCTCATAACGTTCCTGGTTCTCAGACATGTGGGCCAAAATACTCCAGGCTAGCTGGGTTTCTGAGCAAAGCGTCCTGCAATGCTCATCATAATTGATAACTGCTCCAACAACTGAACCAAGCCAACTGTGAAAACATCAATGCACATAGGAAGAAAGCTCACAAAATGATGCAAGAATTCTGTTATTAAATTTTGTGACTCTATAGAAAGCAGTATGCAGTTTTGATACATTACTTCATGATTAGTGTAAATATGTGTTTTTAATTAAAAGATAATCGTCTCTCCCCAATATAAATCTATGGATGAATGTCAGCTTTAGAAAGTAGCATTTTTAATTGTTGCCTGGTGTGGAGGGAACAGCGTTTTTGATGCTAGTGTCAAGTGTAAGTTTTAATTTCCTGCATCCATGCTGAGGACATAAATCTCCTTAGTGGCCTTAATAATCTGTCCATAAATATCCCCAGACTTTCAATTTCTTCATTTATTTGATCTTTAGCCACTTTTCTTTTAATTTAAGACATGTCACCAGCCTTTTGCTACAGAATCTTGTTTTCTTTGTAGTTGGTTTAAACTAAACTTAACATAAAAATAGAGTTCTACAGAAATACAGCACAGAAGGAAAGGTATGGTGCTGCGGTGGGTGGAGTCTGCACCTCTGATCTGGAAGCTCTGGACTAGAATCCTGTTCTGGGACTTACTGGCCAAGGACATTCATAACAAGGACAAACAAGAAGAGCATTAACCTGCAAATCCTCTAACACACAGCAATTGTGTGCAGTAAGAGCCAAAGATATCCTTTGTCAACTACGTAATGGATAGGACATCATTGTCCATGCTCCATACTAAAATATGAATAAAAATGCCGGTTGGCTTAGCAACTCGGACTTCCTGAGTGAACTGTGACACACCACCAGCGTACAAAGACCTGCTTCCAAGATTAACTGGTGTGCATTGGTATTTATAATCCACACAAATCTCCCCCGACTCTACTTCAATTAAACGTAACTTACTGCATTCGTTCCTGTCCCCCTTTCCTTTATATTTTGCCCCAACCATTGCCTGTGGAAGGAAGTTCTGGGAGTGATATTCTTGTTTCTTTTCTGGACTGTGAATGATCTTCTTAGAAACTTTGCCTCTATCCTCTTGTGCTACAACAAGTGTGAGGTGTTTTACAGATGTTTTACATATGTGAATTAGACGGCAAAAGACCTTCAGGGGTCTACAAGGATTTTATTGGAAATCTATAGTTAAGCACAACCATCAGTTTCCACCCTTCCCTTCTGGGATCCTGTCTCTGTCCAGAAGCCAAACCCCTAAAGCTGGGGGGAAAGCAAAGTATCAAAAATTACTGCACAAAGCCTAGAAAAGCTCTGTGAGCAGCTGTAAGTGTAAAAAAAAATCCTGAGTGCAATTCAGTTACTATTGACCACAAACTTTGAGCCAATATAATTCACAAAAAAAGTGAAGACTCCAAAATGCAGCAAAGCTGCACTTTTGACAAATCCCATGCATTGATAACCTTGCCAATGATGAAACGCCAACAGGAACTGATTTGTGAAGTGCAGGAAGCTGCATTTGTAACCCTGGCAACTGATCTAACCGATGCTGTAATGGATGAAACTTTTAAATTACCGTGAGAGACATTTCTGGATTAATGCTAAAATGTTGGAATGAGTGGATTACCTTATGAGGAAAGGATAAAAGGACCAAGTGTGTATCTTCTGGAGTTTAGAAAAGTCAACGGTGACTTAACTGAAGTATGTAAGATCCTGAGGGAACTTAGTTGGGTGGATGTTGAAAGAATATTTCCTTTTTTAGGAGGATCCAAAACTAGCTGTCACAGTTCAAAAATAAAGGGGTGCTCATTTAGAAAAGAAACGAGAAACATTTTTTCTTTGAGGGTTGAGAATCTTTGGAATTCCCTTGCTCAAAAGACAGTGGATGCAGAATCATTAAATATTTTAGAGCAGACTTAGATAAATTCTTCTTCACAAGTATGTATTGTACATACAAAGCAGGACAAATCCAACCCAGCCAATTACCATCTCATCAGTCTACTCTCAACCATCAGTAAAGCGATGGAAGGTGACATCAACATGCTATCCAACAGTACCTGCTCAGTAATAACCTGATCAATGACACCCATTTTGGGTTCTGCCAGGGCTGCTCAGCTCCTGACATCATTACAGCCTTGGTTCAAACATGAGCCAAAGAGCTAAATTCCAGAGGTGAGGTGAAAGTGACACCCCTTGACATCAAGGCCACATTTGACTGGGATCAATGAGTACTGGGGGTAATCCCTGCACATAGGAAGATGGTTGTGACTGTTGGAGATCAGTCATCTCAGCTCCAGAACATCTCTGCAGGAGTTCCTAAGGGCAGTGTCCTAGGCTCAACCATCTCCAGCTGCTCCATTGATGACCTTCCCTCCACCATACGGTCAGGCATGGGCATGTTTGCTGATGATTGCACAACATTCAGCACCATTCAGTATTCCTCAGATACTGAAGCAGTACATGTTCAAATGCAACAAGATCTGGACAATATCCAGGCTTGGGCTGACAAGTGGCAAATAAGGTTCGCACCACACAAATGCCAGGAAACAACCATCTCCAAAAAGAGACAATCTAACTGTTGTCTCTTGACATTCAGTTGTGTTATCATCACTGAATCCTCCATTATCAAGTCCTGGGGATTGCCATTGACCAGAAACTTAACTGGACACACCATATTAACATATTGGCTCAAAAAGCAGGTCAGAAGATAGGAATACTGTGGCAAATAACTCACTTCCTAACTCCCCAAAGCTCATCTACCATACACAAGGCACAAGTCAGGAGTGTGATGGAATACTCCCCACTTGCCTGGATGAGTGCAGCTCCAACAACACTCAAGAAGCTTGACACCATCCAGGACAATGTAACCCACTTGATTGGCATTACATCCACAAACAGCCACTCCCTCCACTGCTGAAACACAGTAGCAGCAGTGTGTACTATCTGTAAGATGCACTGCAGAAATTCACCAATGATCCCTAGACAGCACCTTCCAAACCTACAACCATTTCAATCTAGAAGGACAAGGGCAGCAGATACATAGAAACACCATCACCTGCAAGATCCCCTCCAAGCTGTTCACCATCCTGGCTTGGAAATATATCAGTATTCTTTCACTGTCGTAGGGTCAAAATCCTGGAATTCCCTCTCTGAGGGCATTGTGGGTCAACCTACAACATGTGGACTGAAATGGTTTGAGAAGGTAGCTCACCACTACTTTCTCAAGGGCAACAAGGGATGGGTAATAAATGCTGGCTGGCCAGCAACACCCACATCCTGTGAGTGAATAAAAAAAGATGAAAGATTATTGGGATCATGCAGCAATACAGAGTTGAGGTTAAAATCAGATCAGCCATAATCTTATCGAATGGTGGAATAGGCTCAAAGGGCTGAGTGGCCTACAATTCTCCATGTTTGTAGTTCAAATGTTGACTGTAAATGACATTTTGGCCCTTTTTTTTTCTTCCTCCCCCTTAAGCCTGGCAGGACCAAAGCAAGTTGTGAACATCCCTTGACAAAAAAAAACTTGGTCACATCACTTCACAAGCACAATATTCCTCATGAGCCTTTCATCCCTATAAAGGAGCAGCTTGTTTCTTCTCAATGTATCCTTTGATAGCTGGTTTGGCTCAGAAACTTCTCATTAGACTTTTAGATTGTCTAAAGCAACAAGAAATTAAAAAAGAACAAAACTTTTATCAGCAAAAAGTGCTGGGTTGTGCATTCCTGTCATTGAATTAGATGTTGCGAGGTCAGGTCCTCCTTCCTGAACACCTGCTCTGAGCAGACCCATGATTGCAGTATGAGGAGATGGCTGAATTTTAGAAATGTTGAATTCCAAATGAAACATTGAATTGAGATTCAGTCTGCCTGTTCAGCTCAAAGAAAGGGTTGCCACTTGGTTTCTTAAAGTTAGGGCAGGAGGAATACTCCAGTTATTCCTGATCTACATTCAACCATCAACTGGTAATATCAAAATGAGATAATCTCAGAATTTGCCTCAATGCTGTGTGCAGAGTTGGCTGTGGTGTTAACTTGTGATTACATTTTGCTACACCTGCTAGAGAATTTGAAGAGTACAGCGGCAGCATGGATACAAAATTGGCTGAGGAACAGGAAGTAAAGTGTTGAGGTGACTGGTTGTTTACCTAATGGAGGTGTCCAATGGATGTACTGAGGGGTCAGAACTAGAACTTTACCAATTGCTTGGCTAGCCTCCTGGCATTGAACTATATTGCTGTCTACCCTCACTCCTTTCACTATTGTGCCTGGAGGGCCCTATAGATCAATGATCCCTCTCTTCCATTCCACTTCCTACACTAAGGCCTCTGACACTACATTGAAGGATCTAGGAGAACTTTCTCTGGCCTGCTGCTCTATCACTTTTAATTTTTCCTCTTCAAAGACTTCTTCACTTCTTTAACAAAGAGAAAATCTAAAGAAGTGGAGTCCGGCATTAATCAGTATTTGTCTTGAATGAAAGCTGATTTACACTTCTAAAATACCTTGTTAAATTTCCCATGATAGAGTTTGAAAGCCAGGAAATTATGTAAAACCTGACCAGTTTGGGCCTCAGTGGGAGAAGTGGGACTAATTCTGAATGCTGCATTTTAGGAAGGATGTCATTGCTTCCTGGGGAGGCTTACTTGAATGGTACCAGTGACATAGAACTTTCAGTTGTGGGGGAGACACTAGAGAAGCTGGGATTGCTTAACTTTGAGTACAGACAATAAAAGTCAGGATGGGTTTGACAGAGTGGAAATGGAAAAACTGTTTCCAGCGATAGAAGGATTGGTAGCCAGAGGATCAGACCTAAGACAATCGGCAAAAAAAGCAGTGTGAAATGAAAAGGTGTTTTTTATGCACCGGGTTGTTAGGGAGCTGAAATATACTGCCTTCCATGATGCTGGTGGCAAATGCAATGGTAAATTTCAGTCGGAAATTGGATTAACATTTGAAAGGTGAAAATGTTCAGCACTGTGGTGATGTAGCAGGGGAGGTGGAACCCATGAGCTATGGTTCAGTTGGTAGCTGTCTCTCCACGACAAAACATTTCGGATTCAAGTCCCACTCCAGTGCAGTACTAAGGGGGTGCCACTATGTCAGATGGACCATCTTTCAGATGACATTTTAAACCTGGTTAGGTGGATGGAAAAAATCCTATGGCATTATTTTGAAGACAAACAGGAGAGTTAGCCTCACCAGTTAATATTCATCCCTCATTCTACATTGCAAGAACAGATTATCTAGTCATTTGTGGGTGCTTGCTGTGTGCCATATTTCCCACAGTGCAATAATGACTACCCACTGAAAGAACTTCACTGACTGGAAAGAGCTTTGAAATATCTGATACTTGTGAAAAGAATGATATAATTACAAGTCTTTTCTTCTTTAGATCTCTCTCTCTAAAAGCTGATTCAGACACAGTGGGTGTATGCTGTAGGTTTTTTTTAAATAAGTAATTCTTTGAGAATGTCAAATGATGTAGAACATCCTGAGGACTTGAACAATGCAATTTGAATGGAAGCTGTTACTTTCTTTAAGACTTCCAAAATGTGTGGTGGTGGGAGTCAGTTTAGTATAGTCTTTGTGCAGGATCTAACTGTATTAATCAGTAATAATAAGCAAGGATTTCTAAACGTATTTGGAGTGAATTGACATTGAGTAATACTTTAAAAATCTCACAACAGCTCTCTTGATAGTTTTGTGAGTTTTTCCTGCGGTCAAGAATTTCTCCTGCTTAATAGCTTCCTGGCAGAAGACATGTTGTTACAATTAGACTCAGTGCCTGGCTGGTGCATTGGAAACAAAAAATGACCAACCACAGGCCTGCATTGCAAAAAGCCTGTGTTGGTGGTCACATGAGGACAGGCACTTGCTGAGCTGAGATTTTGTTAAGTCAATCGGAAAATGGCCAGAGATCAGGTAGAAGTACTCACTGGAGTATTCGAAGGTAAAGTACAGCAGGATGTGTAAACGTGAATGTCATTAGCAATGGAAATAAAATACTGGAGCTCAATGCTGTGTGACAGTGGGCAACTGTGATCTTGTTATTTTCTAATCAACCTGTTCAGATGTGTTCTGGATCTCTGGAGCAGTTGTGGCTTGAATCTGATCTCCTGGCTCAGAGGGAAGGACACTACAAATACTCCACAAGAGCCCCAAATTTGTGAATGCCAGTAATGTGGCCAATGAGTGAGGTGGAAGGAAATAGAATGTGCACAGTCCTAAGAAAAGATGTGGGTGAGCTTTAACCCGCCAGATCAAAAGCAATGACTTGCTTTATATTGCACCTTTAGTATACCATAATAACCACTATTATCATCATCAATAGGGGTTACCAATGACCAGAAACTGAACTGGAATAACCATACAAATACTGTGTCTAGAAGCACAGTGAGAGTCTAAGAATACTACATCAAATAACTTACCTCTTTACTTTCCCAAAATGGATGAAAAAAATATTGGCGACAGGAAGCAGTAGTGGCAAGGCACTGTTGTTCAGGTTTGACAGATTACAGTTTAGAATAGAATAAAATATCCCTTTTTGTCAGAGTACTCAAGTACAGATATACAGGAGTACACCGAAAAGTTTTACAATGTCACCTCTTATGGCACCATTTTATGTACAAGCACCTAGGTACAAATCTTAGATACAAAAAGAGGAATAAAAAGGAAAAGTAGTTGCATTACTTTACAGAAATAAGACATATTTAAAGGAAAGTTATTACAGTCATATACACAAATTATGCATAAACGTTACATTGCAGTAGCTGAGCTCAGGGTCTTCCACACGTGGTTTGACCACCCATGCCAGACCACAGTCCAACAACCGTTCTCACTTCAGCTCTGCTCCAAGCCTCCAGTCCGCTCCGTACTGCTCTCAGCTACTCCAAGGTATGTTTTCTCTGGGACTCGCTTCCCAGTGCCAGCCTCCACTTGGGACCACTTCCTCTCGCCTGACTCTGCTCCGGGATGGCTTCCTGTCGCCAGCCTGCACTCCAGGACAGCTTCCCGTCACTGGCCACCACCCTGGGACCGCTTTCTCTTTCCAGTCTCCTCAGGATGGGACCACTGCTGTTTATGATATACATTAATGACCTAGACCTTGGGCATAATTTCAAAGCTTGAGGATAATAGGAAACTTCAAGATGTTGGGAACTGTGAAGAGAATTGTGTAGGATTCCAAGAGAACATAGACAAGTCAGTGGGATGGGTTGATAAGTGCCAGATGAAATTTAATGCAAGGAAGTGTGAAGTGATTCTTTTTGGCAAGAAGAAGGCAACATGGAGTAAAATGAACAATTTGCAAAGGTGTGCAGAAGCTGAGGGAGCTGGATCTACTTATGCATAAATCATTGAAGAAAAGATTGAGAGTGTAGCTAATAGAATATGTGGCATCCTGAGCTTTATTAGTAGGGACATAGAGTGCAATAGCAAGACAATTATGTCAAATTTGTATAAAACATTGGTTCAGCCTCAGCTGGAGGGTTGTATCTTATTCTGGGCATTGTAGTTTGCGAAGGATGTGAAGACATTGGAGACTGGTTCCAGGGATGAAGAACTTCAGTGATATAGATTACAAAAATCAGGACTGGTCTCTTGGGAGCAGGGAAGGATTGAGAGCAGGAACAGCAACTCATATTCCGCTTGGGAACCCTGCAGCCCAATGGTATCAATGTGGACTTCACAAGCTTCAAAATCTCCCCTCCCCCTACCGCATCCCAAAACCAGCCCAGCTCGTCCCCGCCTCCCTAACCTGTCCTTCCTCCCACCTATCCCCTCCTCCCACCTCAAGCCCCAGCCCCCTCTCCTACCTACTAACCTCATCCCGTCCCCTTGACCTGTCCGTCCTCCCTGGACTGACCTATCTCCTCCCTACCTCCCCACCTACACTCACCTTTACTGACTCCATCCCAGCCTCTTTGACCTGTCTGTCTCCTCTCTACCTATCTTCTTCTCTATCCATCTTCTATCTGCCTCCCCCCTCTCCCTATTTATTTCAGAAACCCCTTCCCCTCCCCCATTTCTGAAGAAGGGTCTAGGCCCGAAACATCAGCCTTCCTGCTCCTCTGATGCTGCTTGGCCTGCTGTGTTCATCCAGCTCTACATCTTGTTATCTAAGGTTGAGAGGAGATCTTGTTGAGGTTCAAAATCACAAGGCATCCAGACATAGTGCACTGCATTGCAAACTTCACCCAATTATGACTCTATCTGTAACCATGAAAACTGTCACAGGCCTCAGACAGAATTCTAAGAGCAAAGAGAGAAGGGAAGAAATCTATGAGAGCGGGGTGCAGGAGGTGAGCACCGATCCCTTGGGGCTCAGCATGGAAACAAACCCTTTGGTCCAACTCATCCATGCCGACCAAGTTTCCCAAACTAAGCTAGTCCCATTTGCCTGCATTTGGCCCATATCCCTCTAAACCTTTCCTAATCATGTATCTGTCCAAATGTCTTTTAAATGTTGTAATTGCAGCTGCATCTAATCTATGCCCCTCATGATTTTATAAACATTCATAAGGTCATCCTTCAACATCCTATGCTCCAGTAAAAAAAAGTTCCAGCCTATCCAGCCTCACTTCATAACTCAAGCCCTCCAGTCCTGGTAACATCCAAATAAATCGTTTCTGTACATCTCCATTTGTGACCCCAAAATTTCTACTTGCATTTCCTGGGTGGGAAGCCCTGACAAAGCAGGAACCTGTTCCTGTTGACACCAGAATCACAAACCAAATGCCACTGATTTAAGATGATTGATAAAAGAAGCAATGACGACAAAAGGGAGAACATTTTCACAAAGTGAGCACTTGGGATGTAGAACGTATCACCTGCAAGTGTGATGGAGGCAGGTTCAAGTTGAGATAAAAAAACGAATTGGATCATAACTTGTCCAGAAAAAGTTGCAGGTCTACAAGTGGCGGTGGGTATGTCACTAGGTGAATTATGAGCCACACCTTCAGTTGGTCAGCCTTGAAATGACATGTTATAACCATTCTATTATAGAACAAAGAGCAGCATATATGACTTTAAACAGCTACGTTCAATGTAATGAGAGAATACTGAAAGTAAGCAGACTGACTGGTTATGCTTAATGAGGGGATAAATAAAATACTTCTCAACATATAAAATTCAAATCACAGGATAAGTATGTCAAAAGATCATCTGGAACTAAAAAAACATGGGGAGGCTGTAGCACAGTTATACTTTAATAGGACTAGTAATCCCAAACCTTGGGATAATGTTTTGGGGATAGTAGTCTGAATCCCACCATGGCAGATTGTTAAATTTGAATTTGGTAAATTAAGGAAAAAATTTGGAATTAAAAGTGAGTGTAATAGTGACCATGAAACCATTATCATTAAAAACTATTTAGTTCACTGATGCCATTCAGGGAAAGAAATCTTACTTGGTATGGCCTACAGGTGACTCCAGACCCACAGTAATGTAGTTGACTCTGAAATGACCTAGAGTGCCAAGAAGTTCAAGAGCACCTAGAACATAGAAAATAGAACAGTTCGGCACAGGAACATATTATTTGGCCCATGGTGTTGTGCCGAACATGATGCCAAATTAAACTTATCGCTTCTGCTTGCCCATGGTCCATATCCTTCCATTCCTTGCTTATTCATGTGCTTATCTAAAAGCCTACTAAACACCCCCATTTTATCTGCCTCCACACTACCCCTGGCAGCGTGTTCCAGGCATGGCCAAATCTCCTTTGAATTTACCCCCCTTACCTTAAATGTATGCCCTCTAGTATGAGACATCTCAACTCTGGGGAAGAGAGATTCTGACTGTCAACCCCATCTATGCCTCTCAAAATTTTATAAACTTCTATTAGGTCTCCCCTTAGCTTCTCCCATTCCAGAGAAAACAACCCCAGTTTGTCCACCCTCTAATCCAGGCAGCATCCTGGTTAACCTCGTCTGACCCTGTCAAAAGTCTCCACATCCTTCCTGTAATGTGGTGACCAGAATTGAATGCAAAACTCTAAATGCCACCTAACAAAAATTTTATAAAGCTGCAGTATCACGTCCTGAATCCTGAACTCGATGCCCTGACCAATAAAGGAAACTTTGCTATGTGCCATCTTTAAGACCTTATCTACCTGTGTGGCCACATTCAGGGAGCTATGGACTAGGACCCCAAGATCCCTCAGATCCTTCTGTACATCAGTGCTGTTCAGAGCCCTGCCATTAATTGTGTACTTTATCTTAACATTTGATGTCCCAAAGTGCACCTCCTCACACTTGCCCAGATTAAACTCCATCTGCCATTTAGAGGCAGGAAACAAATTGTGTCCTGCCCAATTGCATCCAAATCCCATGCAATTGTAAAAGGATAAAGAAAACTCTTTCAGAGAAAAGGACAAAGTGGCACTCTGGTTGAATAGCTGCAAATACAGAACACGTTGAAATGATGACAAGCAGCCTAGAAAACATGTAAATAAAAGCAATTGGTCAATGCTAAAAAGTGCAGTTTAAAAAGTTGCAGTATTACCTGAGGGTTACTAGGAATGAAATGGGAATTCAGAAGAATGCAAACAGATGTCTAAACCAAGGGTTTACACAAGATGGTTAATGTTATGAGTGATTACTTCCTCAAAGTATTGACAAGGGAAGCTGTGAACAACATGCCCTCTCCAAACAGGGTTAACCACAGCAAAATTAATGACTTTAGATAAATGAGGTAGAGTCCTAGATAGGTTACTCAGCTCAAAACAAATAAATCACAATGATGTGATATTTTAAAAAGAATAAGGTGAATGTTGGTGAGACATCAACAGTTTTTATCAGAGAGATACAGACACAGTGGAAAGACCAATAGATTAGAAACAAGCCAATTAATTGTCGTTATTAATGAGGGAGATAAAGTACATGCAAATAAAGATGGACTTATCGGGATCACTTCTGTTCCGGGTAAATGGTGGAATAAACAAAGAATTTCTGCAGCAGACAACAAAAGCTAAACTTGACCAACCACTTTAACTTCTTTGAGATATAACATCCTGAGTGACCTGTGGAAAGCTGTGATGTGGTACCTAGACTTTCAAAGGGCATTCAATGATGTTCCTTATGGAAGGCTATCTGACAATTCCAAAACTGTGGGGATGAAGTTCAAACAATAGATAATAAACTGGTTGAAGGATCAAGAGGCAGACGTAGTTTTGAGGAGATTACCGAGTGAGATACTTGAGGTTGCACTTTTTGGAACACTGATATTTCTCATTGATTTCAATGATTTAGACTTGGAACCCCAACAAAAGACCTGGATCTACCAGCCTCCGGATCATCTGAGACTAGGTGTATGACTCAGGGCTTGAGTCAGAACCCCGGGGAATGGCTGAGGTGTTGACCTCTGTGGGAATTACCCAGGAAGTTATCCCAAACACTAATACCCAGCTGTCCATCCCCCCACCATCCCACCATCCCTGACTGCCCCTCTGGACAATGCTAACCTCAATTATTCAACAACCACCCCAACGTGATCTGACTCAACCTGACTATCTATCTCATCCACCTGCCAACATAGGCACTTGCTACCCTATTCAGTCATCTCAACCATTTGCCCAAATACCCACTTAGCTAACCCGCTCACCCCACCCTACAACCCTGACCATTGACTCATTCATCCACATCAAAGAACAAAGAACAGAACAAAGAACAGTACAGCACAGGAATAGGCCCTTCGGCCCTCCAAGCCTGTGCCGCCACATTTTGCCTCCATACTGAAACTGTCTTCCCTTACAGGATCCGTATCCCTCTATTCCCTTCCTATTCATGTATTTGTCCAGGTGCTTCTTAAATGCTGCTGTTGTGTCTGCTTCCACCATCTCCTCTAGCAGCGCATTCCAGGCATTCACCACCCTTTGTGTGAAAAACATGCCTCGTACATCTCTTTTAAACTTCCTCCCTTGCACCTTGGACTTGTGCCCCCTAGTAATTTGACCCCATGACCCAGGGAAAAAAGCCTCATACTTTCCACTCTATCCATGCCATTCATAATCTTATAAACCACTCCTCCATTCTAGTGAAAACAGACCCGGTCTATCTAAGGCGTGGAGCTGGATGAACACAGCAGGCCAGGCAGCATCAGAGGAGCAGGAAAGCTGACGTTTTGGGTCTGAAG
>NW_025970211.1:0-12685 GCF_021869965.1 Rhincodon typus | reverse complement strand
AGTGAATGGCTATGGATGTGGTGCCATTTGAGAGGGTCGCTTTGTACTCATTGGTGCCAAGCTTCTTGAATAGTGCTGTAAAGGCCACTCCCAAAGGAGCTTGCTCAGTAAATATCCACATAATCACCATGACAACTTCTTATCAAGTCTAAGCCTGCAGCACCATCAGTAACAGATAATCCTTTAGCTCTGAGGCACAGCATGCCTGGGGTTATACAATATATGTCAAATTTCTGATTCACCCTGGCACCTGGGTCGTGGAATTAGATTGTGATCATTAAATCCTTTAAAATTAAACTTCTGAACAAACTTTATAAAAAGTCTTAATTGCAACATGATTGCAACATTAATTGTTGTCTGATAAATTATTGGAATTAGGGTCCCTAGCTCTGCTCCCTGCTTACTTAAACTTACTTTTGTTGATTTATTTGTGATGTAACAAATCCTGTAGATTTACTTAACTCACAATTAACTTAGAACAAAATGAGAACAACATAAAATGCATATGAATTTGCCCAAAACACACCAGCCTAACTAAAATATTCAGATATAATCTGTGAAAAGTTGAAATTTTCCTAAAGCTTTACTGTTTTTACCTTAGCCACAAATACCACAAGTACACAATCTAAGAAACTTGCAGCATTAGGAAATGCTCCAAAAACAAGTGGAAAATGTTAATAACCCTCTATCATCTTTTACATTTCTCTGAAACAACATTTCTGCTGGGGAAAGCGAAGTTGATTTATTCATCCAATTGAACAATAACAGTGTTATTTCCTGTCTATCTCACGTGATCACAAAGATCCACCCACACATAAAACTGCATTTCTTTTTGCAAATATCCTTTTTGTACTGGGGTGGAAGAGTGAGCAATTTGCTTTTGTTAACCAGCTCATCACCTTGTTCAGGCTCCTTCAAAGATTTGCATACATGAATACCAAGATTTCTCTGTTCACTATTTTAATATGGTATGGAGGTGCCGGTGTTGGACTGGGGTGGACAAAGTCAGAAGTCACACAACACCAGGTTACAGTCCAGCAGGTTTATTTGAAATCACAAGCTTTCAAAGCGTAGCCCCTTTACCAAGTGAGGTGAGAGAGAAGCACACAGAACACAGAATTTATGGGCAGAGGGATTAAGGGCAGAGAGATCAAAAGATCATACAAATGGTGTGAGTGAAGTGTCAAATAATAAGTCCTGTAGGTGATCAGAAGTGTTAGATGGTGTGAGTAAAGTGTCAAAGCTGAATAACAAGCAAAGGGATGATCTATAATCTGATTAAATGGGGCAGAGAGATAATTACAAAAAATTAAAAATAAGGTGGTGCTGGAGACAAACCAAATGGCTGGAATAACATGATAGGTATTAGAGTCGCATGCCAAGGGTCTAACTAAAGTTATAAGTAATCCAAACTGCACAAACTAATTAAGGTAGAGAGATCACAACAATTTATCAAGGCGATGGTGTTAAAATAGGACAGTAAGGAAGATTTTACAGATACAGAAGTGTGGTGAGGTCACATGTGGCACGATATGAACCCAAGATCATGGCTGAGGCCATCTTTATGGGTACGAAACTTGGCTATCAGCTTCTGCTTGGTGATTCTGCATTGTGGTGTATCTTGAAGGCAGCCTTGGACTTCTGACTTTGTCCACTATTTTGAGAGTCATCATGTCATTTATTGTTCACTATCATTCCATCTTATTTCCTCTAAAATGCATTGTGTCATTCTTCTCCACATTGAAATCCATCAGCTGAACTGCTCTCGATTTCACTGGCCAGTTTCTGTCATATTGAAACCAATAGCGTTCCTTGTCATGATCTCCTACTTAGCCAAGTTTGGTAATACCTGAAAACTTTAGAATGTTGCATCTTGAGCCCAAATAAAGTTTATTATTAAACATTAAGAAAACCAATTCTGGTCACTGCACTAAAGGAAGGATGTGATTGCACAGGTCAAGGTGCAGCGGCGATTCACTAGGATGTTGCCTGGGACGGAGCATTTCAACTGTGAAGAGAAGCTGGATAAGCATGTGTTTTCCTCTGGAACAGAAAAGGTTGAGGGGGGGGAAGTAACTGCACAGAAGCTGGTAGCCTGTCACCTTTATTTACACATGGAGAGTCCTCGACACTGATCCAGCATCCTCAGAGCTAGCTCTCAGAGCGAACAGAAGCTCTGATACTCCTGTTTGTATCTGTAAGCCAGGCCTCCCTGATTGGACCAGATTAACAGCCTCAATCAGGGAACTCACATTCTATGAGGTCCACCTTGCTGATTTTGTTACAATCACTACATCCATGCCTCTCTGAATCTGAGGACATATGCTGGTTCTTTTTCTTTTGTAGCTTGTCCTGGGACATTTTAGCACCGGGTTAGGTTCCTCCAAATCTGCCTTTGATACAGGCAGCGTGTAACGCACAGTAGCTTGCCTCTTGTGCCCAGAGTGTATCGGAAGAAATTCATTCTCTTCTTCAGGCAGCAAAGGCATTGAAATGCTGTATCCATTCTTAGATTCTGAGGTATCTTCAATGCTCGACAGAGTGGGAGAACCCACGGATTCCAGAATAATCAGAAAGTTTGTTGAGTAGCCGGGCACATTTTGGTCCCACACTGTTTGTGAGTTCACAGCTTTCATATGGTCCACATGCTTATTCAGGACTGTCACACCTACCCAAACTTTATACATCACTAGACCTGACCTCTTGTTGACCATGCCTCTTCCCATGTAGGGCCATTCCCGTGGTTCCTACACTAAACCTAATTCCCTGAAGCAAACTGTCCTTCTTACATAGAGGAGTTTTGTGTCCAGCAATGGCATTCCTGATGCCATTTCACCCTGCTTCATACATCCAGGAAGGTCAGATTTAACCTGGTGCAGAGTCTTCTCCCCATCAGTAACACTGCTGGACCCATCCCTGTAGTTGCGTGAGGGGTGGTCCTACAATCGAACAGGAACCAGGACAGGTTGGTATCGAGAGAAGCTGTAGGCTATTTCTTTAAGCCCATTTTCAATGTTTGGTCTGCTGTTTCTGACAGACTATTGGATGATGGATGGTATGGAACTGTCCGAACATGCTGAATGCTATTCGACTTGAAGAAATACTCAAAATCCCTATTAAAAGAAACTTGCCTCATGAGTCAGCGGCCTTCTTGACTTCACCAGTGGGAGTGGTGAGAGCGCAAGCCAGGGGCAAGCTGGGAAGTGAACTATTATATTCGGGCATTGGCTAAACCCAAAACACTACATGGGTAGTGTCTCTCACCCATCCTCCTCCTCTAACCAAAAAAAAGACTGTGTGGAGTGTCGGTAAGGTAAGTTTTCTTTTCTTCTTTACTCTTTTGGCAATCTAGAGTAGAAGCTCAGGCAGTTGCATGCTCCTCTTGTAGGATGTGGGAGGTAAGGGTCACCACTAGAGTCCCTTCTGACTTCACCTGCGAGAAGTGCACCCAACTCCAGGTCCTTACAGACCGCGTTAGGGAACTGGAGATGCAGCTGGATGAACTCCGGATCATTCGGAATGCTGAGTGGGTGATAGACAGGAGTTATAGGGAGGTTGTCACACCCATGTTACAGGATAAAGGTAGCTGGGTGACTGTGAGGAGGGTGAAAGGGAATAGGCAGACAGTGCAGGGATCCCCTGTGGCCATTCCCCTCAATAATAACTATACTGCTTTGGGTACTGTTGGTACTGTTATGACTTACCAGGGGAAAGCCAAAGCGGCCAGGTCTCTGGTACTAAGCCTGGCTCTGTGGCCCAGAAGGGAAGGGGGGAGAATGGAAGAGCGATAGTGATAGGAGATTCACTGGTAAGGGGAACAGACAGAAGATTCTGTGGTACCGAGCGAGACTCCCAGATGGTACGTTGCCTCCCGGGTGCCAGGGTCAGGGATGTCTCGGATTAAATCTTTAGGATTCTTAAGGGGGAGGGAGAGCAGCCAGAAGTCATGGTACACATCAGTACCAAAGACATAGCTAGGAAAAGGGATGAGGACCTAAAAAGTGAATACAGGGATTTAGGATTGAAGCTAAAAGCCAGAACAAGCAGAGTAGTAATCTCAGGATTATTAACGGTGCCATGGGCTAGTGAGGCCATAAACAGAGAGCAAATGCAGCTGAACACGTGGCTACAGAGCTGGTGTAGGAGGGAGGGCTTCAGGTTTGTGGATCATTGGGATACCTTCTGGGGAAGGTGGGACCTGTACAGGAAGGATGCGTTGCACCTGAACTGGACGGGTACCAATATCCTGGACGGGAGGTTTGCTCGAGCTGTTCAGCAGGGTTTAAACTAGTTTGGCAGGGGGATGGGAACGGGAGCTATGGATCAGAGGATGGGGTAGCCGGTGTACAGGCAGATAGAGCATGCAGAGAGTCTGTGAGGAAGGATAAACAGTTGCAGTCAGTGCAACACGTTGAAGTGTGTCCATTTTAACGCAAGAAGTGTCAGGAATAAGGGTGATGAACTTAGAGCATGGATCAGTACTTGGAGCTACGATGTTTTTGCCAAATTATGGAGACTTGGATAACACAGGGGCAGGAATGGTTGTTGGATGTTCCAGGGTTTAGATGTTTCAAAAGAAATAGGGAGGGAGGTAAAAAAGGTGGGGGAGTGGCATTGCTAATCAGGGACAGTATCACAGCTGCAGAAAGGGAGGTCGTGGAGGAGGGTTTGTCTACTGAGTCAGTATGGGTGGAAATCAGAAACAGGAAAGGAGCAGTCACTTTATTGGGAGTTTTCTATAGGCCCCCCAATAGCAACAGAGACACTGAGCAACAGATTGGGAGGCAGACTGTGGAAAGGTGCAGAAGTAATAGGGCTGTTGTCATGGGTGACTTCAACTGCCCTAATATAGACTGGAACCTCCTAAGTACAAATGGTTTGGATGGAGCAGATTTTGTCAGGTGTGTCCAGGAAGGATTTCTGACTCAATATGTAGATAGGCCAACTAGAGGGGAGGCCACAGTGGATTTAATGCTTGGCAACGAACCAGGCCAGGTGTTAGGTCTCTCGGTGGGAGAGTACTTCGGTGATTGTGATCACAACTCCCTGACCTTTACTATAGTCACGGAGAGGGATAGGAGCAGACGGTATGGGAATGTATTTAATTGGGGAGTGGGAATTACAATGCTATTAGGCAAGAACTATGGAGCACCAATTGGGATCAGATGTTCTCAGGAAAATGCACAACAGAAATGTGGAGGTTGTTTAGGGAGCAGTTGCTACAAGTACTGGATAGGTTTGTCCCACTGAGACAAGGAAAGGATGGTAAGGTGAAGGAACGTTGGATGACAAGACATGTGGAACATGAGGAAGAAGGAAGCTTACTTGAGGTTGAGGAAGCAAGGATCGGACAGGGCTCTAGAGGTCTACAAGGTAGCCAGGAAGGAACTGAAGAATGGATTTGGGAGAGCTAGAAGGGGGTATGAAAAAGCCTTGGCGGGTAGGAAAAGGGAAAACCCCAAGGCATTCTATGCTTATGTGAGGAACAAGAGGATGGCCAGAGTGAGGGTAGGGCCAATCTTTACTCAGAGAGTAGTAAGGGCGTGGAATGCCCTGCCTGCAACAGTAGTAGACTCGCCAACTTTAAGGGCATTTAAATGGTCATTGGATAAACATATGGATGATAATGGAATAGTGTAGGTTAGATGGGCTTCAGATTGGTTTCACAGGTCGGCGCAACATTGAGGGCCAAAGGGCCTGTTCTGCGCTGTAATGTTCTATGTTCTATGTTCTAATCAGGGATAGTGAAGGGAACTTGTGCGCGGAGTCGGAGGAGGTAGGGGAGGTCCTTAATGAATAATTTGCTTCAGTATTCACCAGTGAGAGGGACCTTGACATTTGTGAGGACAGCATGAAACAGGCAGATATGCTTGAACAGGTTGATATTAGGAAGGAGGATGTGCTAGAAATTTTGAAATACATGAGGATAGATAAGTCCCCTGGCCCAGACAGAATATACCCAAGGTTACTACAGGAATGGAGGAAAGAGATTGCTGCCCCTTTGGCGATGATCTTTGCGTCCCCATTGTCCACTGTAATAGTACCAGATGATTGGAGGGTGGCAAATGTCATTCTCTTGCTCAAGAAAGGGAATAGGGACAATCCTGGGAATTACAGACCAGTCAGTCTTACTTCTGTTTCAGAGATAGTAGGAACTGCAGATGCTGGAGAATCTGAGATAATATGGTGTAGAGCTCCTCTGATGCTGCTTGGCCTGCTGTGTTCATCCAGCTCTACACCATGTTATCTCAGATTCTCCAGCATCTGCAGTTCCTACTATCTCTGAAACAATTTTAACCCCACTGCGAAGCCTCTTCTAAGGATGCCTACCCTGAAGAAGTTGCCCTCCTCCCTCCGGAAAAACCTCAGTGGATCTCTCTCCCACTGCAACTCTCTCTGTCTCCTCTCCACCTATCTTCTCCTCTATCCATCTTCTATCTGCCTCCCCCTCTCTCCCTATTTATTTCAGATCCCCCTTCCCCTCCCCCATTTCTGAAGAAGGGTCTAGGCCCAAAACGTCAGCCTTCCTGCTCCTCTGATGCTGCTTGGCCTGCTGTGTTCATCCAGCTCTACACCGTGTTATCTCAGTCCTACTTCTGTGGTGGGCAAATTATTGAAGAGGATTCTGAGAGATAGTATTTATGATTATTTGGAAAAGCATGGTTTGATTAGAAATAGTTAGCAAGGCTTTGTGAGGGGCAGGTCATGCCTCACAAGCCTTATTGAATTCTTTGAGGATGTGACAAAACACATTGATGAAGGTAGAGCAGTGGATGTGGTGTATATGGATTTTAGCAAGGTATTTGATAAGGTTCCCCATGGTAGGCTCATTCAGAAAGTAGGGAGGGGAGGGATCCAGGGAAATTTGGCTGTTTGGATGCAGAATTGGCTGTCCAACAGAAGACAGAGGGTGGTAGTAGATGGAAAGTATTCAGCCTGGAGCTCAGTGACCAGTGGTGTTCTGGAGGGATCTGTTCTGGGACCTCTGTTCTTTGTGATCTTTATAAATGACTTGGATGAGGAAGTGGAAGGGTGGGTTAGTAAGTTTGCTGATGACACGAAGGTTGGTGGAGTTGTGGATAGCGTGGAGGGCTGTTGTAGGTTGCAACAGGACATTGATAAGATGCAGAGCTGGGCAAGGAAGTGGCAGATGGAATTCAACCCGGAAAAATGTGAAGTGATTCATTTTGGAAGATCAAATTTGAATGCAGAATACAGGGTTAATGGCAGGATTCTTGGCAGTGTGGAGGAACAGAGGGATCTTGAGGTCTGCGTCCATAGATCCCTCAAAGTTGCCACCCAAGTTGATAGGTTTGTAAGGAAGGCGTATGGTGTGTTGGTTTTCATTGTCAGGGGAATTGAGTTTAAGAGCCGTGAGGTTATGCTGCAGCTCTATAAAACCTTGGTTAGACCACACTTCGAATATTGTGTTCAGTTCTGGTCGCCTCATTATAGGAAGGATGTGGAAGCTTTAGAGAGGGTGCAGAGGAAATTTACCAGGATGCTGCCTGGACTGGAGGGCAGGTCTTATGAGGAAGTGTTGAGGGAGCTAGGGCTTTTATCATTGGAGTGAAGATGGATGAGAGGTGACTTGATAGAGGTGTACAAGATGATGAGAGGCATAAAGTGGATACCCAGAGACTTTTTCCTGGGGCAGAAATAACTATTACGAGGGAGTATAACTTTAAGGTGATTGGAGGAAGGTATAGGGGAGATGTCAGAAGTAGGTTCTTTACACAGACAGTGTTGGGCATGTGGAATGCGCTGCCAGCAGTGGTAGTGGAGTCAGATACTTTAGAGACTTCTAAGCGACTCTTGGATAGGCACATGGAGGATAGTAAAATGTAGGGTATGCAAGGTAAATTGATCTTAGTCAGATAATAGGTCAGCACAACATCGTGGGCTGAAGGGCCTGTACAGTGCTGTACTGTTCTATGTTCTAAAATCCTTGCTGGTAAATGACATCCCATTGTCCATGACCAGTACTTCCGGGAGTCAGTGTATCGCGAACAATACTCACAGCTTTTCAATTGTCATTCCTGAGTTTGCCAAATGAACTCTATGCATGTCCAACCACTTTGAATGGCCATCCACAATGACTGAGAACATTGAGCCCATGAAAGGACTGGCATAATCAACGTGTAACCGAGTTCAAAGTTTACCTGGCCATTCCCATGAATGTGGGGGAAGCTGCTGGCGGTAAATTTTGTCCTCATTGGCACTCTGGGCACTGCCCCATCAATGCAGATTTGTCAGCATCTAACCCTGGCCACCAGACATAACTTCTTGCCCAAAGTTTCATTTTGGAAACTCCTGGATGACCCTGCTGCAGTTCAGCCAGTATCTGGCAGCGACCTTTACTCGGGACAATCATTCTTACTCCCCGTAGTAATATTCCATCCTCTGTGGTGATCTGTTCTCACCGGGTCCAGAAAGGTTTCAGTCCTAGTTGTCATGGCCCTTTAGTTTCAGCCATCACCACCAGCTGTTGTAGTTTTGCCAGGATGGGATTTTTTTTGCCCACAGTCGGAGTGGTGACCTGAAGGGTGTCCAGAAAGTTTAAAACCAGAACGGACTCTTCCAGTGGAGGTACCACCCTGGTGGTGCATCTCCCAAAGGGAGGCAGCTCAAGGCATCTAACATTTGCCACTTGGTTTCCTGGATGGTGTTCCAACTTGAGATTGTACTCAATGAGAATAATGGCCTACCGCTGTGGGTGGCACAGCCTTGTCTTCTTTCAGCAGGCCTAGCAGGGGTTTGTGGTCTGTTACTGTTACAAATTTACATCCGTAAAGGTATTGGTGGAACTTTCTGACACTGAAGATGACCACCAAACCTTCCTTCTCTATCTGGCGTTTGCATCGGCATCAGTCCGGGAAGCAGACGCCATCAGGTGTACATCCCTACTGGGCCACCGGTGAGCCAACACTACCCTGATACTGTACGGGAGGGATCGCATGTCAGCACCAGCTCTCACTTTGGATCGTGGTGGGCCAGCACCTTAAAATAACAATAGCTGTTTTTTCATTTCCTTATAGGCTACATCATGGCTGCGTGACCATTTCCAAGACTGACCATTTTTCAACAGCAGGGTACCAAGATGGAGGCCAGATCACATATCAATTTTCCGTAATAATTCACCAACCCAAAGAAAGACCTAAGCTCCAGCACAGACAGAGGAGCTGGGACACCTTTGATCACCCTCACTTTCTCTTCTGACGGGTGTAACCTGGTCTTGTCAACTTTGTAGCCCAAGTAGATCACTTGGGGTGCCTGGAACACAGTTTTCCCTTCTTGTTTAAGCACTATGTCCAAGTTCTCTGAGTGCTTTTTATTGGTTTTCCCGGTAATTAGCACGTCATGCAGATAAATGGCAACCTGGTTAGACCTTGTAAAATGTTCTCCATTATCTGCTGGAAAAGGGCGCAGGCTGATGATACCCCAAATGATTGTCTTGTAAATTGGTACAAACCCTTTTGGTTTTAATTGTAGCAAGCTTCTGGGACCCCTCATCTAGCCACATTTGCAGGTACGTATGGCTCCTGTCCAGCTTCATGAAGGACAAACTCCCACAAGTTTTGCATACAAGTCCTCAATCCAGCTGTGAGAAGCAGTTTACCATTTGTTTAAAATCTCCACAAAGGCGAACTGAGCCATCAGGCTTCACAATCAGTACGACCGGTGCTGCCCATTCCGCAAATTGCACTGGTTTGATGATTCCTTCCCTTTCTAGTCTCCTGATCTCTGGCCTTTACTTTTGCCCATAAGGCAACTGGCACTGGGTGGGCCTGCAGAACCGTGGAATTGCTCCCTGGTCAACACACAAGGTGGTGTTGTTTCCTTTAATTGTCCCTAGACCATCCTGAAAAACGTCTAGGTATTTCATTAGGACTTCACTCAGGCAGCCATTTTCTAATCGAAAAATGTTGAGCCAATCAAAGTGAATCTTTCTCAATCAATTCCGCCCAATCAAGCTTCAGCCCAAGCCTTTTACTACAATCTGTGGTAATGAACCAACTGCTTCTCATCGGAAATGGAAGCGGAGTCGTACCCTTAATCCTTAACGCTTCCCAGGTGTATGTTCTCATCTGGCTGAGGTCTTGTGCAAACTTAAGTGTTGGAGTCCAGAGCAAACCTTGTTAAAGATTGATTCTGCAAATCACTGATACAGCTGCAGTAATATCGACCTTCCTGAGGACCGGGTGACCGTTTATCCAGACATGTATTTTGATTGGTACTGATTTCAATGTTGCAAAGCAAATTAATTGTTCCCAACCACCTGGAAATGATCTTTCCAGGGAGTGCAGTCTCCTGGATTCCGGCCTATGAGTTCTCTTACTCAAAGCAGGTCTCACAGAACCCCTTTGCTGTCTCGAGTCCGCATACTGCAGCATCTACAATGACTTGCCAGCCTGGATCCTGAAGAACATTTTAGCCAATTGGCCAAGGCTCGACTTTGTTTTGGGGTTTTTCTGTGGGCTGGCCTAGGGCCCCTCTGTTCAGGATTTGTCCTGCTTGAGGCTAAATTATTGCCTGGACTCAAGTGGTGTTCCCCAAGTTCAGTCAGACAGGTGTGGGTGTCCACTTTCATTGGAATATCCTGTAGCTCACACGCTTCACTTGCCACATTTTCTGATGACAAAGCCAGCTGTATTGCCTGTTTGAAGTTCAACAGGTGCTTTTGCATGGTTACGTTATTAATCCCACGTACCAAACAGTCTCTTAATACCTCATTCAGGGTTAGCCCAAACGCACATGCCTCTGCCAGTCATTTTAGCCTTGTCAAAAATCCCAAAACAGATTCCCCTTGTTCTAAAAAAGCTTAATGAAACTGATAGCATTTCAGAATTAGAGGAGGCTTGGGGTCATAATATTCCTTAAGTAAGTTCATCAACTCTTGAAAGATTTTAGTGTCTGTTGCCCCAGAGAAAGTTAAGCTCCTAATAACTGAAAATGTTGTGGGTCCACAAGCAGTCAGAAGGATTATTCATTGCTTTTCGTCTGCTCCAATGTCATTTGCCCGGAAAAAAAAACACATTCTTTCCATCTACTGGGCCCAGTCTCTGACAGCAGGATTGAATGAGTCAAGCTTCCCAAATAAAGGCATGATGCCAAAAATGCTTACCCCAACTCAAAGACGACAGTGGGCAGTGAAGTTTCTTCAGGAGCGTATTATTTTCTCTCATCACCACTGAAATAACTGCACAGAAGTGGTCGTCAGTATTGACGTCCATTAGAAACGAGTGCCCATTTAATAAAATGTTTATTTTGATTGGTTCTGATTTGGATGTTTCTAAGCAATTAACTGTTCCAAATCAGATGTAGGTGATTTTCCAGGGTGTGCACGCTCCTGGATACCAGCTTCTGAGTTCTCTTACTCCATTTAGGTCCAGTGAGACTCTTTTTCTGTCTCAAGTCCAAATGCCGTCATCACGTCACCCTTTATTTACATGTGCACAGAACAGGGACTTCACCAGCCAGCTCAGAGCCAGTCCCTAGAATGAGGACACTCTCCAAATCTCCTGGTTATACATCAGCCAGGGTTCCCTGATTACCCCAGGTTAACGACCCTAATCAAAGAAGTCACAGTCAATTAGATCCATCTGGCCCTATTTTCAATCACCACAAAACCCCTATGGGTATTAATGGTCACATACATCTGGGAATCCTTATCTGACTGCAATTGCAAGCATGCATTACTCATGTGAAACTTCATTTAGGACACCTGCCCTGCCAGCTTTGTGCATAAATCCCCTACGTGAGGGGTTTGGGTATTTAACCGCTGTGAAAAGTGGTTTATTGTCTCTTTAAAATCTCCCCAAAGGCAAACCTGTAATGCAAATGGCACTGGGCGGGCCTTGCAGAATCGTGGAATTGCTTCCTGGTCAACATGTAATGTGGCTTTGGTTCCTTTGATAGTTCCTGGACCTTCCTGACAAACTTCTGGGTATTTAATTAGAAATTCACTGAGACAGCCATTTTCTAATTGAAAAATGTTGAAACAATCTAGATGAATCGTTCTCAACCAATTTCACCCCATCAAGTTTGGGCCCAAGCCTTTTACTATAATCAGTAGTAACAGAACCAGCTGCTTCTCATAAGAAACTGGAACCAAAGTTATACCCTTAATCTGTAAAGGTTTCCCAGTATAAAATGTTCTCAGTCTAGCTGAGATCTTGTGCAAACATAAGGGTTGAAGCCCTGAGTGAATTTTGTTAAAGACGAGGTCTATGATCACTGAAATGGCCATGCCATTATCGACTTCCATTAGAGCCAGGGGACAACTTAACCAGACAATTATTTGAGAGATAGTCGGAACTGCAGCTGCTGGAGAATCTGAGATAACAAGGTGTAGAGCTGGATGAACACAGCAGGCCAAGCAGCATCATAGGAGCAGGAAGGCTGACGATTCGGGCCTAGACCCTTCATCAGAAATGGGGGAGGGGAAGGGGGTACTGAAATAACTAGGGAGAGATGGGGAGGTGGATAGAAGATGGATAGAGGAGAAGATAGGTGGAGAGGAAACAGACAGGTCAAAGAGGTGGGGATGGAGCCAGTAAAGGTGAGTGTAGGTGGGGAGTTAGGGAGGGAATAGGTCAGTCCAGGGAGGGCGGACAGGTCAAGGGGGCGGGATGAGGTTAGTAGGTAGGAGATGGGGGTGTGGCTTGAGGTGGGAGGAGGGGAT
>NW_025970210.1:8840-12689 GCF_021869965.1 Rhincodon typus | reverse complement strand
AAAGTTCTTTACGCAGAGGGTGGTGGGTGCCTGGAATGCGTTGCCAGCGGAGGTGGTAGAGGCGGGCACGATAGCGTCATTTAAGATATATCTAGACAGATACATGAATGGGCAGGGAGCAGAGGGATACAGATCCTTGGAAAATAGGCGACTGGTTTAGATAGAGGATCTGGATCGGTGCAGGCTTGAAGGGCCGAAGGGCCTGTTCCTGTGCTGTAATTTTCTTTGTTCTTTGTTCTAGGTCAAACAACTGGTTAAGAGGAAGAAGGAGCTTATATAAGGTTTAGGAATCAAGGAACGGAAAAGGCTCTAGAGAGATACAAGTTATCCAGGAAGGAGCTGAAGAAAGGGCTTAGGAGAGCTATAGGGGGCATGAGAAAACCTTGGCAGATAGGATCAAGGAAAACTCCAAGGCTTTTTACACGTACGTGAGGAATAAGAGAATGACCAGAGAAAGGGTAGGGCCGATCAAGGATTGTAAAGGGAATTTGTGCACAGAGCCTAAAGAGATAGGAGAGGTCCTTAATGAATACTTTTCTTCAGCATTCACAACTGAGAGGTACATAGTTGTAGAGGAGGACAGTGTGAAACAGGCTGGTAGGCTAGAGGAGGTCACTGTTAGTAAGGAAGACGTACTAGGAATTTTGAGGAAGTTGAAGATAGATAAGTCCCCCGGGCCTGATGGGATTTATCTAAGCATTCTATAGGAAGCGAGGGAAGAGATCGCAGGGCCTTTGGCGATGATCTTTTCATCCTCACTGTCTACGGGTATAGTACCGGAAGATTGGAGAGAGGCAAACGTCATTCCCTCGTTCAAAAAAGGGAATAGGGATAACCCCGGAAATTACAGGCCAGTTAGTCTTACGTCAGTGGTGGGCAAATTATTGGAAAGGGCTCTGAGAGACAGGATTTATGATCACTTGGATAGGCACAGTTTGATTTGTGATAGTCAGCATGGATTTGTGAGGGGTAGATCATGCCTCACTAACCTTATTGAATTCTTTGAAGAGGTGACCAAACACGTGGATGAAGGTAGAGCAGTGGATGTGGTATACATGGATTTAAGTAAGGCGTTTGATAAGGTTCCCCATGGTAGGCTCAAGCAGAAGGTAAGGAGGCATGGGATAGGGGGAAATGTGGCAGATTGGATTCAGAATTGGCTGACCCTTAGAAGACAAAGGGTGGTAGTGGACTGAAAATATTCAACATGGTACTCAGTTACGAGTGGTGTACCATAAGGATCTGTTCTGGGTCCTCTTCTATTTGTGATTTTTGTAAATGATTTGGATGCAGGAGTGGAAGGGTGGATTAGTAAGTTCGCGGACGATACGAAGGTGGGTCACGTTGTGGACAGTGCGGAGGGCTGTTCTAGGTTACAAAGGGACATTGATAGGATGCAGAGCTGGGCTGAGAAGTGGCAGATGGAGTTTAACACTGAAAAGTGTGAGGTAATTCACTTTGGAAGGACAAACTTGAAATCAGAATACAGGGTTAACAGAAAGATTCTTGGCAGTGTGGAGGAGCAGAGGGATCTTGGGGTTCATGTCCACAGTTCCCTGAAAGCTGCCACCCAGGTGGATAGAGTTGTTAAGAAGGCGTATGGTGTGTTAGCTTTCATTAATAGAGGGATTGAGTTCAAGAGCCGTGAAGTTATGCTCCAGCTATACAAAAGCCTGGTTCGGCCACATCTGGAGTATTGTGTCCAGTTCTGGTCGCCTCATTACAGGAAAGATGTGGAAGCGTTGGAAAAGGTGCAGAGGAGATTTACCAGGATGTTGCCTGGGATGGAGGGAAGGTCTTACGAGGGAAGGTTGAGAGAGCTAGGGCTTTTCTCTTTAGAATGACGAAGGATGAGAGGTGACTTGATAGAGGTGTACAAAATGATCAGAGGTATAGAGTAGACAGCCAGAGACTTTTTCCTAGGGTGGAGGTAGCTATTACGAGGGGGCATAGTTTTAAAGTGAGTGGAGGTAGATATAGGGGAGACGTCAGAGGTAGGTTCTTTACTCAGAGAGTGGTCGGGGTGTGGAATGCATTGCCGGAGAGGGTAGTGGAGTCAGCTTCATTAGGGGCATTTAAGCGGCTATTAGATAGGCATATGGATGATAGTATAAGGTAGGGGTGGAGGTTAGATAGACCTTAGGATTAGGGTATAAGTTCGGCACAACATTGTGGGCCGAAGGGCCTGTACTGTGCTGTACTGTTCTATGTTCTATGTTCTATGTTCTTATGATGGAGGGAAGGTCATTGATGAAGCAGTTGAAGATGGTTGGGCCTAGGACACTACCCTGAGAAACTCCTGCAGGGATGTTCTGGAGCTGAGATGATTGACCTCCCACAACCACGACCATCTTCCTATGTGTCAGGTATGACTATAACCACCGGAGCATTTACACACTGATACAATTTGATTCCAGTTTTGCTAGGGCTCCTTGATGCCACACTTGGTTGAATGTGACCTTGATGTCAAAGGCTATCACTCTCACCTCCCGTCTGGAATTATGGAAGTGTGGGTTTTGTGCGTGCGGACTAGACTACCCGACCAGGAGGTTATTCTGTGTCTGGTGGGTGCTCTGGTGATGCCTATGCTGTAATGGAGCTGGATATCTGCAGTGCTGAGGAAGGTCATTCCCTGTGGCCCAGGTTTGGATGGGGGGCTGATGTGTGTCACTGGCCCAAACCTGTTGACCCCTGACCTGGCTGACCCCTTTCAGACAGCTGTCAGAGGACTTGGGGGTCATGATCCCTCTGAGGCCCATCACCCATGGTCTACATTTGGGATCACTCTGAAAGCACAGCTCAAGAGAAGTTACTGCAGTTCCCCAATGGTAGGCTGTTGGGCTGAAGGCCTCATATTAAATCAAGTGGTTGGAGTGACATCCCAGAGAACAGAGGAGGGCCATTCCTCCAAACCTGTCAGGCATGGTGACCGCGGATTGGAGCGAGCAGTTCCTGAGGGAGAACTCTCTCCACACACAGGCTCACCAGGACAGGAACACTCCCGTGTCTGACTGCGAGAATGAAAACTCAGCCCTTTGGGGTGATTTCTGGGCCTCACACTTTCAGGAGAATGTCAGGGCCTTGGGGAGGGTGTCGAGGAGATTCTCTCGAATGGGACCCAGGACAAGGGAATTCAGCGAATGTGGAGAGACCGGAGACACTGGGATTGTCCTCCTTTGAGAGGAGAAGGTTAAAGGGGCAATTTAATGGGAGAGTTGTTTAATGTCAGAAAGTGTTTGGTGGATTAGAGAAAGCAGTCCCTCAGGGCCAGGAGGATCTCAGTGAGATTGAAGGGGATCAGGGGTCAGAGGCAGCAAGAGAGGAGGAGAACACTCTGAATATTTCGAGGAGAGGAGATGGAGGTGGGACATTGGTTCTGACAGCGGTATTCCTCACTGGAGCTCCCCATTCCTGGCCAGGATCAAGATCACAGATTTTCCAGAAAGAATGTTCTGGAAACAGAACTGGGGGTGAGGGAGACAAGCCTCCATTGCCTCGCTCCAGCACCAGCTGCAATTTGGGCAAGTGGACTGCAGTCACATAACCACTCTGAAACCATATGGCAAGGAGGTGAGGGGGCAGTGAGGGGAATGAGGGGCTCAGAGTGAGGGAGTGAGAGGGTGGTGGATGGGGGTCAAAGAGGGTGAGGGAGTGTGGGGGTGGGTGTTGAGGGGTTTGAGGGGTGAGAGGGGTGTGAGGTGTTGAGGGGGCGAGGGATCAAGGGGGTGAGGGGTTGAGGGAATGAGGGAGTGAGGAGTGAGGGGATGATGGTCTGAGGAAGAGGAGGTGAGGTGGTAAGGGCTGAGAGGGGTGAGGGAGTGAGGGGGTGAGGAGGTGAGGGAGTGAGGG
>NW_025970210.1:0-8740 GCF_021869965.1 Rhincodon typus | reverse complement strand
GAACCACAATTTTTAGTGTTGGGGTTGGGGGGGGGGGGGGGGGGGGGTGGAGGGGGGGGGGGAGGGGGGGTGTGAGGTTGGGGGGTGGAGGGGGGGAGGGGTCAAGGGGGTGAGGGTTTGAGGGAATGAAGGAGTGAGGAGTGAAGGGGTGAGAATGTGAGGGATGAGAAGGTGAGGGGTGCAAGGGAGTGAGGGGGTGAGGGAGTGTGAATAGGGAAATAGTCAGAAAGGCTCTGGGGGAGTGAGGGAGGAGATATGGAGGGAGTTGGGTGCTGGTTGGGGCAGGTCAGGGATAGCTGGGGGAGGGAAGAGCCAGGAGTGAGAGTGATTGTCAATGGGGGCAGGGGAGTGGTTAGAGTTAATGGGTCATGAGCCTGTAATAGTGCTGTGTTTGAGGGGTGAGTGGTTGAGGGCTCTCTCTTCTGGCCTCTGTCCCTGCCCTGACCATCAGGACACTATGTCTTGGCCTGTTGCTATAATGGGGAACATGCTCAGAGAGAGGAATGGGACATATCTGTCGGGCCATGGGGAAAGAGCAGCTGGGATGGATTGAAATGTCCCTCAAGATGCTAGCATGGCCATGCTGGGATGAATGGCCTCCTGTATTGATCCAGTGGGAGTCAGTGTTAGTTCGGTGTGAAGTGACTTACCCAGGATCCTGTCAGCACACTCCATGTACTGCTCTGGGTTACAGATCACCTCTGTACCTGTAGCATCAACACAAACAGAACACCCAGCTAACTCTCACATTTCAAACCGTGGGCAAATTACATTCTCTCACTGTTCCCCACTGCCTGAGCTCCCCGGTTCCAGTGTTCCTGGCTGATTGTGCACAGCTCAGTGAAACTCAGAGCTTTCTAAAGGAAACCCTACTTTCACTGCTTGTATTAACAGGGCAGTCCCAGCCCTAAATATCTCCCTGACCCCAAACACCACCTGATCCTAAACACCCCATGACCTAAAATACCTTCTGACCCAAAATACTCCATGACCCGAAACACACTTTGACCCTAAGGGGAGGTGATGGCCTAGTGGGTATTATCACTGGACTATTAATCCAGAGACCAAGGTAACATTCTGGTGACCTCGGTTCAATTCTCACTATAGCAGACAGTGGAATTTGAATTCAGTAATACAGGATGAAGAATCTAATGATGACCCATCTGGTTCACTATAGGGAAGGAAACTGCCATCCTTAGCTGGTCTGGCCTACATGTGACTCCAGACCCACAGCAATATGAACAAAGAACAATACAGCACAGGAACAGGCCCTCCAAGCCTGCACTGACATGTTTTGCCCTTCCATACTAAAACTGTCTTCACTTGCAGGATCCATATCCCTCTATTCCTTTCCTATTCATGTATTTGTCCAGGTGTTTCCTGAATGCTCCTATCGTGTCTGCTTCCACCACCTCCTCTGGCAACACGTTCCAGGCAGTCACTACCTTTTTGTGAAAAACCTACCTCTCACATCTCTTTTAAACTACCCCCCCACCGTCCTTGCACCTTGAACCTGTGTCCCCAAATAATTGACCCCTCCTCCCTGGGAAAAAGCGTCATACTTTCCACTCTATCCACGCTATTCACAATCTTACAAACTTCTATCAGGTTGCCCCTCAACCTCCTGTGATCCAGTGAAAACAAACCCAGTCTATCTATTTCTGAAGAAGGGTCCAGACCCAAAATGTCAGCTTTCCTGCTCCTCTGATGCTGCTTGGCCTGCTGTGTTCATCCAGCTCTACACCTTATTATCCCAGTATATCCAACATTTCTTCATTGCTAAATTCCCCCAAACCAGGCAACATCCTGGTAAACGTTCTCTGTAACCACTGCAAAATATCCACATCCTTCCAGTAGTGTGGTGACCAGAACTACGCAATATTCTAAGTGTGGTCTAATTAAATTTTGATAAAGCTGCAGTATAACTTGCCTATCCTTATACTCAATGCCCCTTCCAATGAAGGCAATCCTGCCATAGGCCTTTTTTACTACCTTATCAGCCTGCGCTGCCATCTTCAGTGATCTGTGAATCTGCACACCCAGATCCCTCTGCATATCACGAATCCTAAGGGTTCTGCCATTCACTGTATAATTTCCACCTGTACTAGACCTTCCAAAATGTATCATCTCACATTTTTCTGGATTAAACTCCATCTGCCATTTTCTGCCTATGCCTCCAACTGATCTATATCCTGCTGTTTTCTCTGACAATCCTCCTCACTATCCACAACTCCACCAATCTTTGTATCGTCCACAAACTTATTAATTAGACCAGCTATGTTTCCTCCAAATCATTGATGTAGACCACAAACAACAGAGGTCCCAGCACTGATCCCTGTGGAACACCAATAGTCACAGCCCTCCATTCTGAAAAGCATCCTTCCACCGCTACCCTCCGTCTCCTATGACTAAGCCAGTTCCGTATCCATCTCGCCAGCTCACCCTGATACCATGTGACTTCACCTTTTGTGCCGGTCTGCCATGAACGATCTTGTCGAAGGTTTTACTGAAGTCCATGTAGACAACATCAACCACTTTTCCCTTATCAATATCTTAGTCAGCTCCTCGAAAAACACAATCAAGTTAGTGAGGCACGACCTACCCTGCACAAAACCATGCTATCGCTAATAAGTCCATTTGCTTCTAAATGCGTATTGCCCTGAGAATCTTTCCAATAATTTCCCAATGTGAGGCTCACAGGCCTGTAATTTCCTGGATTATCCCTGCTACCCTTCTTAAACAATGGGACAACATTGGCTATTCTCCAGTCTTCTGGGACCTCACCTATGGCCAAAGAGGATACAAAGATGTCTTTCAATGCTCCTGCAATTTGTTCTCTTGCCTCCCTCAGTATTCTGGGATAGATCCCATCAGGACCCAGGGACTTATTTACCTTAATACACAACACTTCTTTCAAATAGCAACTTGGCTTAGAAACTTGACACTCCCTTCCCTGAGATCATCCTCCACCAAATCCTTCTCTTTGGTGAATACTGACACAAAGTAATCATTTAGGACCTCACCTACCTGTTCTGTCTCCACACATAGATTCCCTCCTTTGACCTTGAGTGAGCCAACACTTTCCCTCTCTACCCTCATGCTTTTTATATATGTATAAAAAGCCTTGGGATTCTCCTTAATCCTGTTTGCTAATGACTTTTCATGACCACTTTTAGCCTTCTAATTCCTTGTTTAATTTCTTTCCTACTTTCCTTAAATACTTCAAGTGCTTTGTCAATTCCCATCCTCCTAGACCTGATGTATGCTTCCTTTTTTCCCTATGACCAAGGACATAACATCCCTGGTCATCCAAGGTTCACGTAGCTTGCCATTCCTATCCTTCATTCTTGCAAGAACGTGCCACTCCTGACCTCTTATCAACTGCTATTTGAAATACTCCCACATGTAGTTGATTCCTAACTGCGCTCTGGGTAATTAGGGATGGATAATAATTGCTGGGTTTGGCCAGCAACACCCTCGTCCAATGAATGAATAAAGAGTGAGCACACCTCAACCCTATGTATTCTGTCGCTGATCACACTTACCCCTCCATTCAATAAACCTCCTCCCTCCCTGAGTATCCCTTCCCTCCCCCTTTCCTGTCCATCTCACTGAGCACGCCCATTCCATCCCCGCCATCTACCCGTCCCCGTTTCCCTCACTGACAATTCCAGCTGCCCATGCACCTCACCTTCCCCCCACCTTCCGCCACTCGGGCCGTGTCTGACTGGGGTTCAATACCCACCTGGCATGTGCACCATCCGACAGTGACACTCCCTCAGTACAGCTTCCTTCTCACACTGGATGCGACAGGCAGTCAAACTGTAATCCTGATAGCCGGGGAGATCCACCTTCAGGTCAGAGCGACACTCACCCCAGGGGGGAGGCAGATATGTCAGCTGCAGGCACACCCAGATGGAGATCATCAGAGAATATCACTCCCAGGGACAGGGACAGCACGGGGTTAGATACAGAGTAAAGCTCCCTCTACACCGTCCCCCATCAAACACTCCCAGGGACAGGGACAGCACGGGGTTAGATACAGAGTAAAGCTCCCTCTATACTGTCCCCCATCAAACACTCCCAGGACAGGGACAGCACGGGGTTAGATACAGAGTAAAGTTCCATCTACACTGTCCCCCATCAAACACTCCCAGGACAGGGACAGCATGGGGTTAGATACAGAGTAAAGCTCCCTCTACACTGTACCCATCAAACACTCCCAGGACAGGGACAGCACGGGGTTAGATACTGCGTAAAGCTCCCCCTAAACTGTCCCCCATCAAACACTCCAGGACAGGGACAGCGCGGGTCTAGATACAGAGTAAAGCTCCCTCTACACTGTCCCCATCAAACACTCCCAGGACAGGGACCGCGTAGGGTTAGATACAGAGTAAAGCTCCCTCTACACTGTTCCCATTAAACACTCCCAGGGACAGGGACAGCACAGGATTAGATACAGAGTAAAGCTTCCTCTACACTGTCCCCATTAAACACTCCCAGGATAGAGACAGCACAGGGTTAGATACAGGATATCTCCCTTGGTGGTGTAGAATATACTGTCTGAGAGTGTGGGGGAAGGCAGGTTCACTTGAGTTATTTAGAAGGGAATGAGATTGTGATTTACAGGAAGAAGCACGGGAGAATATCACTGAGAGAATGTTTGACACCGTGAGCGAGCACAGAGGTGATTGGCTCATTGGACACAGCACCATGACCATTCGATGATGTTGTTAGAAATACCCTTTGCTCCTGACACGACACGAAGGTTTGGAATCCTGGGGGCACTCCGAATCCCAGTTGATGGATGTAGGGGGGTTCGCTCGGACTGTGAATCTGAACCCGGATCCCTGCCTCAAAGGACGTCTCATCTGAAACAGACACAACAGTCACATTACACAATGTCACTGACTCTCACTGGGGTACAGTCGCACACACACTGACTCTCACTGGGGTACAGTCGCACACACACTGACTCTCACTGGGGTATGGTCCCACACACACTGACTCTCACTGGGGTACAGTCCCACACACACTGACTCTCACTGGGGTACAGTCCCACACACACTGACTCTCACTGGGGTACAGTCCCACACTCACTGACTCTCACTGGGGTGACATGTTTGGAGAGTGTGTTGCCATGTTTTGCCTGTTCTGTGGGACATTGTCTCACTTGGTTTTGTGATTCGCTGTGAACGGGGCACTATTTGACAATGTGTCCCTTCCCCACCATCCTCGGGTCCTCATTTGATGGTGCACGCCTGTACCCCATGGCCTGAGGTAAATTGTGAGTTGATAGCCCATGTCCTGTCCCCTCCCCTTCCATCTGTCCGTGCGGTTTGTATGCTGTGCCCATGCTGCCTGTAAGTAAGTTCCATAATTCCTGTCAGACTGTCATTGTGTCAGTCCCATGGTCATGTTCACATCCTCTGGATACCCACTGCTTCCTGTTTTTGGTGTGATAGGTTTGTATTGAACCCATTGAGGAGTGAGAGGCCTGGTCTCCCAGCCTCTGTCTGCCACCCCCGAGCACCCCCACTCTGTCCCCCAGCAGAGGGTAGCTTCCTTGAGCCCTGTGATAATGTCCTGGTGAACAGATCTTGCCAGTCTGCAGTCACCTACCTGTTTCCTGCCAAATTGGCAGATACTCGTCCTGTTGGATGTCCAACATGATTTCCAGGCCATTCCCCATGCCACCTTGCCTCGTTTTCCTGACATTTGTCTTGTTTGCATTGAACGTATAACATTTCCCGTATCTAGTATACACCTGTTGGAAAAAGGCACAGGTTACTGGTTCGAGCTTAGCCAATGGGATTGTCTTAGCCAGCTCCCTTGAGGACCCTGTCATGAGATCCCGTCTGCTGCAGGTGGGTGAACGGCATCTAAACCCAAACCTTCCACAGGACACAGGATGGGGGAGATCCTGGACTGGGGCCGAGGACACTCAGCTTTCAGCTCTGTATGACCTAACAGCACAGTGACTCCATTGTTTGTGCATGTGCTCAGGGGCTGTTCCCAGAGTTAACTGCTTATCCTACTTCTCCCTCAATGTCAAAACTAGGAAGGGAAGGAATTTCTTCTCCTAGAGGGAGCGAATGTCTGAGATTCCCAACCCCAGAGAATATGGAGGCTGAGACAACAGACAGCACTTAAAAAGAAGATCCAACCATCCTGAGAAACCGAGGAGCTAACGGCTATGAGGCGCTGACACAAAAGCAGTTGGGGGTTGGGGTAAGCACTGGGTACTGGTCATGTGTAATGAGCCTTACTACTTAAAACCACAAAAACAATCATTTTTCTTCCATTGATGGCACTTAAAATACGGGAAAATCGAATGTTTTCTTTATATTCATTCATGGGATGTGGGTATCACTGGCTGGGCCCAGCATTTCTTGCCCGTCCCTAGTTGCCCCTTGTGAAGGTGGGGGTGAGCTTCCTTCTTGAACCGCTGCAGTCCATGTGTTGTGCGTTGACCCACAATGCCCTTAGGGAGGGAATTCCAGGATTTTGACCCAGTGACAATGAAGGAACGGGGATATATTCCCAAGTCAGGATGGTGAGTGGCTTGGAGGGGAACTTGCAGGGGGTGGTGTTCCCATGTATCTGCTGCCCTTGTCCTTCTAGATGGAAGTGGTCGTGGATTTGGAAGGTGCTGTCTGAGGATCTTTGGTGAATTTCTGTAGTGCATCTTGTAGATAGTACACACTGCTGCTACTGAGCGTCGGTGGTGGAGGGAGTGGGATGTTTGTGGATGTGGTACCAATCAAATGGCTGCTTTGTCCTGGATGGTGTCACGCTTCTTGAGTGTTGTTGGGGCTGCACTCATCCAGGCAAGTGGGGAGTATTCCATCACGCTCCTGACTTGTGCCTTGTAGATGGTGGACAGGCTTTGGGGAGTCAGGAGGTCAGTTACTCGCCCCAGTATTCCCAGCTTCTGGCCTGCTCTTGTAGCCACTGTGTTTATGTGGTGAGTCCAGTTGAGTTTCTGGTCAATGGTAACCCCCAGGATGTTGATAGTGGGGGATTCAGTGATAGTAACACCATTGAATGTCAAGGGGCGGTGGTTAGATTGTCTCTTATTGGTGATGGTCATAGCCTGGCATTTGTGTGGCGCGAATGTTAGTGTCCACTTGTCAGTCCCTACCCCCTCCTTTGTTTGTGTAACTTCCTCCATCCCAACAATCCTTTGAGGTCTCTGCACTCATCGAATTTTGAATCATTCCTTATTTATAATCACAGCATTATTGGGCAGCTGTGTCTTTAGCTGTCTGGGCCCCAAGCTCTGTATTACATTCACTACATCTGTCCAGCTCTCTGCCTCCCTCTCTCTACCCCTCTCTCTCTTTCTCTCTCCACCTGTCTCTCTCTTTCTGCCTTTCATCCATTCTCTCTCTGCCTCTCCACATCTCCCTCCACCTTTCTCTCTCTCCGCCTTTACCTCTCCACCCTTGTCTCCACCTCTCCCTCTCTCAGTCCTATAATTCTTTTGCTAAGGGCTCATTACTGAGTGTGAATAAGTCATATAGAAGTGGCAGGAGGATATTCGGCAATGGATGCCTCACAGTTGAGGGTTAATCTTATTTCACTGATCTTGCTTTGCCCTCTGAACCTTGCAGATGGCCATTTGTTCCCACATCTCCCTGATGTCTCACTGAAGGAGCCCTGTACTCTGTCCCACTCTGCTGCCCTCGCCCCCACCTCCTCTTGTGCGGACTCTGGGCTGAATAACAGTCCCTTCAATCCCTGGCACCAGGGGAGGTAGTGGCCTAGTGGTATTATCACCAGATGGTTAATCCAGAGACCCAGGTAATGTTTTGGGGACCCAGGTTCAAATCCTGTCATGGCAGATGGTGGAATTTGAATTCAATAAACATTGGGGGTTAAGTGTCTAATGGTGTTAATTGTTGGGGAAAAACCCACCTGGTTCACTAAGGTCCATTAGAGAAGGAAACTGCCATCCTTACTTGGTCTGGCCTACATGTCATGAAAATTCAACCCAAAACAAGTGGAGTTTGGCACAAACAGACATTCTCCCCAGAAAGAGTTAGATCAGGTTAGTGTTTGCACACAGGTATAGAGTCACAGAGCTGTACTGCATAGAAACAGACCATTCAGTCCAACTCAACCATGCTGACCAAGATATCCTAAACTGATCTAGTCCCATTTGGCCCATATCCCTCTAAACTCTTCCTATTCATATACCCATCCAGACGCCTTTTAAATGTTGTAATTGTACCAGCCTCCACCACTTCCTCTCACAGCTCGTTCCATACACGCACCACCCTCTGTGAGAAAAAGTTTCCTCTCAGATCCCTTTTAAATTGTTCCCTGTCACCTTAAACCTAAGCCTCTAGTTTTTGACTCTCCCACCCCAGGGAAAAGACCTTGGCTATTCACCCTATCCATGTCCCTCAGTCTCCGACGCTTCAGGGAAAACAGCCCCAGCCCATTCAGCCTCTCCCTATAAATCAAACCCTCTGACCCAGGCAACATCCTCGTACATTATTTCTGAACCCTTTCAAGTTTCACGTCTTTCCTGTCACTGAGAGTCCAGAATTGAACACGGTATTCCAAAAATGACTCCAGAACCACAGCAATGTTGTTGACTCTTAACTGCCCTTGGAGCAATTAGGGCTGGGCAACAAATTAGGGATGGGGAACAAATTAGGGATGGGCAACAAATGGGGAACGATGATACTGTCATCCCGTGAATGAATAAAAAAGTCCACCTGCCCTTGTT
>NW_025970209.1:2658-12690 GCF_021869965.1 Rhincodon typus | reverse complement strand
TGCTTGGCCTGCTGTGTTCATCCAGCTCTACACCTTGTTATCTCAGATTCTCCAGCATCTGCAGTTCCTACTATCTCTGAAAGAATTTTTGAAGTGTTTGGACAGTGTCTGAAACTGCGTTGAGCTCTTGCCTTCTCAAATATTGCTACCCATGAGGTATTCTATCCAACAGGAGTCCAATCATGCTCACTGGAAAAATGCCAAGTATTCCTGTGGTAAAACATTAGCGTACACACACAAGCATTTAACCGAGAAAAGTAAATATCTAAACCAGGAGGATGATCCAAGGAGTTTTCACTATGGGCATATGAACATTGAAAAAAGAAACTAAAGCTCACTCCACACAAACAGCTAATGGATAGAGTTGGCAATTACACTGTGGCAGTCAACATGCAAAATTCCCCTTTTTCCAACCGACAACAAAACTAATTTGAGAATTAGTTGAGCAACACAAGACAACAAAAGCAAAAAAAAACTGTCAATGATGTAAATCTGAATTTAAGAGAGAAAGGAATTCCTCTCTCAATGCCCTTTCATCCTAATCTCTTACTTAGTTTAACGGTTTAATCACTCACTCACAGGCATATTATAAAAGACATGTTATTACAATGAAGGCCCCTGAGATTGATTGACCCTTAACAAATAATTTTATTGAAAACATTTTGGGTTAAAAGAACAATTTTCTATTTCTCCATCTGAATCACAGAATCCCTGTTTGGCTCGAGTCTACACTGACCTTCCAAAGAGCATCCCTCCCAGACCCAACGCTAACCCTGTAACCCTGCATTTCCCATGGCTAATGCATCTAACCTGCACATCTTTGGACAGTGGGAGGAAACCAGAGCACCTGGTGGAAACCCACACAGACACAGGGAGAATGTGCAAACTCCACACAGGCAGTCGCCCAAGGGTGGAATCGAATCCTGTGCTGTGAGGCAGCAGTGCGAACCACTGAGCCACCGTACTTATCTCATTAAGTTAGAAAGCATGCACATGTTTAGATAATTCCATCCAGATTGAGCACATCGAGGCATTGATCTGGGCAATATTAATCACGCCTAGTCAAGACTTCTATGAGAAGCTCAACATTTTAAGTAGAACTTATAATCACGAAGAAGAACACAAAAGACAATGTAAAGGATCATACAACTATGAATAACGTAATTCTTGAGCAGCGTTGTTTTATTTACCAACATATCAATAAGGAACAAGAGTAGGCTACTCAGCCCTTTAAGCCTGCTTTGCCTTTCAATAATATCATGGCTGATCTGATTTTAAACACCAACTCCACAGTACAGTTCTGTGTATCCCCCAATAATCTTTCACCCTGTCTGCCATCAGGAATCTCTCGACCTCTGCCCGGAACAATATTTAAAGATTCTGCAACTGCTGTCTTTTGAGGAAGGGAATTCCAAAGACTCTAAAACAAAAAAAAGTATGAACTGTGGATGCTGGAAGACAAACAAAACAATAAAATCTCAGCAGATCTGGCAGCGTTTGTGGTAAGAAAGCACAGTTAAATGTTGAGTCCACTGACTCTTCTTCAGAACTCAGAGTGCTGAAGGAGAAACACTGGTCCTAATACGTTAACTCTGCTTTCTCTCCAAAGATGTTGCCTGACCAGCTGAGTTTCTCCAGGAATTCCCACTTTTGCTTCCAAAGACTCTTAACCCTCAGAGAAAAGAAAAATCCTCATCTTTGTTTATAAAGTAAGGGGGTGCCCATTTAAAGCAATCACTTAGTTCTAGATTCTTCCACAAAAGGAAACATCCTTTTCCATATCCACCCGGTCATGTCTCCTCAGGATCTGATATGTTTCAATTAAGTCACCTCTGACTCTTCTAAACTCCAGAGGATATAGGCCCAGCCTGTCTAGCCTTGCCTCATATGGCAACCTGTTGATTCCAAGTATTAATCTAGTAAACCTTCTCTGAACTGTTTCCAATGCATTTATGTTCTTCTGTAAGTGCAGTGACTATTACGGTACACAGCACTTTAGATATAATCTCAGCAATGCCCTGTTTAATTCAAGCATAACCTCTCTACTTTGGTATTCAATTCCCCTCACAATAAAACAGAACATTTTATTAGCTTTCTGATTGCTTGCTGTACCTGTAGACTAACCTTTTACAGTTCATGCATTATGATATCCAGATCATTCTGCAGCCTCTCACCATTAAGATAATATGCTTGTTTTTATTCTTTCTGCCAAAAAGGACCATTTCACAATTCCCCATATTGTACTCCTTTTGCCAGATCTTTGCTCATTCACATATCTCTTTGTAGGCTCATCATAGCCACTTCACAAATCACTTTCCTACCTACGTTTGTGTCATCTGTAAACTTAGTTCCTGTACCACTGGTCCTTTCATCCAACTTGTTAATATAAATTGTAATGAGTTGAGGCCCAAGCAATGACCCCTGTGGCATATGACATATGACAATCTGCTAGCCTGAAAAAGACCTATTTATTCCCACTTGGTGGATCCTGTCACCCAGCCAATATTCTATCCATGCCAATATTAAACATCAACACTGTGAGCTTTTAGCTTCTGCAATAAGCTTTGATCTAGGTCCCTATCAAATGATTTCTGGAAATCTAAGTGTCCTACTTCGACTGGTTCTCCTTTATCTACAACACAAGCTACCTCTTCGAAGAAATCCAATAAATTAGTTCGGGAGGTGAACAGAGATTTAGAAATAGTGCATGGGCAATAAGTAGTGGGTCTAAATAAGGAATAGGAATCAGTGCAGGCTTGGTGGGCCGAATGGCCTGTTTCCCGTGCTGTGTTGTTAAATTCAATTTCCCTTTAAAAAAATATGTTGGCTCTGCCTGATTATTTTGAAATCATCCAAGTGCCCTGCTAGAATATCTTCAATCATAGCTTATAATGTTTGTCTTTCGACTTTATTTTAGAGATAGGAAATGTCAGTTGGAGAAAAACAATGTTCGAAAGCAATGAGAGAAAGTTGTAGCAATCCAGTGACCTGATTATTACAACCAGAGCAATAAGTTGACAGTGGAAAGCTGATTTTAAAATATATTTATAATAGGGAAAATGTCTGACAGAAATTTGCCAAAAAGCATCACGTTTTGCAGGCCAGAATATGCACACAGGCAAGATCTCTAATGAGATGAATAAGAACAGTCTAAGAAACCTCCATATGATTGCAATGTGAGTCACACAGGACAGCAAGACTACAGTGCAGTTTGTGCACTGCAGCTACAGCAAGGAAAATTTCATTAAAGTTTGGAGTTTCTGATTTGGACTCTAGAATCATACAGTACAGAAGAGGCTTGTTTGCCCATTAAATCTATACCCCCAAAAACTCACTATCTACACGAATCCCACTTTCCAGCACTATGCCCAGATCCTTGAAAGTTATGACCCTTCAAGTGCTCATCTAAATAATTATCAACGGTGAGATTTCCCTGCCTCAACTACCTTCCCAGGCAGCGCATTCCAGATTCCCACCACCCTCTGGGGTTTTCCTCAAATTCTCTCTGAACCTCCTGCCTTTTGCTTTAAAATCACGTCCCCTAAGTATTGTCCCCTCAACCAAAGGGAACAGCTGCTTTCTATTCACCCTGTCCCCATAATCTTATACATCTCTAGCAGGATCCTCCCTCAACCTTCACTGCTCCAAAGAAAATGACCCAAGCTTATCCAGCCTCTCTTTGTCGCCGAAATACTCCATCCCAGGCAACGGCTGTCAGGTTGTAACATCAACAGAATTCTGTGACGACCACTTTTCTACATACAGAATACACTGGATCAAATATGGTCATTTGCAGTTTAACTGTACTTTCCAAATGTATAGTGGGTCTTGCATTGTGGCCTTACCTTCCGAAGTATTTCATTCCCCTGTCGATTATTCACGTTGTGTTTGGCAATCTCACGCTTGTACTCATACTCGTACAAGCGGTCTGTAACATTCAGCAGCAAGATCCCAGGGTTAGAGGTCACATCCTCACATCTGTGCACAATGCTGCTTTCAGGGTCGGGGGACGGAATGGTATAGCGGAGGATTAGTCCCATTATTAGGCCTAAACAGAATCAAACAGAAAACTTGTTGTCAACTTTTCATAATCTTTTGTCCTCACTGAATTCTCAAATTACCGTGAGAAATATACGCAATTAATATATTTGTGAATTAGCATGTTCTGGGATATAAAAATGGTTGGGGGGGCGGGGGGGAAGGCAGTGGCATCATGGTAACATCACTGGGCTAGTCATTCAGAACCCCAGGGGACTCGGATTCAAATCCCACCCTGGCAGATGATGCCTCAGGGAGGAAATGGCCTAGTGGTATTATCACTGGACTGTTAATGCAGGGACCCAGGTTTGCATCCCAACATGGCAGATGGTGGAATTTGAATTCCATGAAAAACTGGAATTAAGTGTCTGATGAGGACCATGAATCCAGTGTCGATTCTCGGGAAAAACTCATCTGATTCACCGATGTCGTTTAGGGAAGGAAACTGCCATCCTTACCTACATCTGACTCCAGACCCACGGCAATGTGGTAGACCCTTAATTTCTTCATTTCTGAAAAAGGGTCCAGACCCGAAATGTCAGCTTTCCTGCTCCTCTGATGCTGCTTGGCCTGCTGTGTTCATCCCACTCTACACCTTGTTATCTTAGACCCTTAACTGCCCTCTAGATAACTAGGGATGGGTAAAAAATGGCAGTCCAGCCAGTGATGCCCTCATCCTGTGAATGGTTAAACAAAAATTTGATTCCAATACCAAAGAGCCGACCTCAGGGGAAATATGTAACAACTGTCAATTGTCATAAAAACCCACCTGGTTCACTAATGCCCCTTAGGGAAGGAAATCTGCCATCTTTACCTGATCTGGCCTACAATGTGACTCCAAACCCACATCAATGTGGTTGTCTCTTAACTGGCCTCTGGGCAATTAGGGACAGACAATAACTGTCGTCCTAGCCAGTAACACCCACATCCCATGAACAAATTGAAAAGAAAACAAACGCAAACGAGAGTCACCAATACTTACTCTCAAATGCTTCACCAACAGGGCCCTATTGTGGGTTTGTAGATAAAGAACTCTATAGCACATTTGAAATGTTACAGTTTGGGTAAGTTAATGATGTGGAGGTGCCGGTGTTGGGCTGGGGTGGACAAAGTCAGAAATCACATGACACCAGGTTATAGTCCAACAGGTTTATTTGAAATCACAAGCTTTCACAGCACTACTCTGAGGAAAGGATTACACCTGACAAAGGAGCAGCGCTCTGAAAGCTTGTCATTTCAAATAAACCTGTTGGACTACAACCTGGTGCCGTGTGACTTCTGATTTGGTTAAACTAATGACACAGATGCTTTCTCAGCATTTAAATGCATGAATAAAGTCATGATGGAAGTCCAGAAGTCCACAAGCTACTTGGTCACTTGTGGTCAGTGTGTTCTTCCTGCAGTTTGTTGGAGATTTTGACACAAACATAGCTGAGCAATTTACACATCGGGACAAAGTGCAATCTGCTGGGTGAATTTCCTGTGTAATAGTTCAAATACTTCCCAACAATTAATTCCAAAACAACAGGGAAGAAGAGTGGGAATGAATCACCTCGGAGATGAGGGGAACCCAAAAGAAGTGGGAGAACAGGATTAAAAATAACACAATGATTTCATTAATGTGGAGAACAATAAGCTACACTTTCTTCATTGTACTCTGTGAGGACTGTAGGGCAGGCTTTTATCTAAATTGGTGGCATAAACCAGGAAGTATCAGGATTAAACACAGCAGCAGTTATTTAGTTCCAATGACAGCAATGGAGGTGAATATCAGACACTGTGTACAACAGACAATCCATTATCACCTATTTTATTTCCCCAGTTGAGGAAGACTTTTATCCCTGTGTGTTCAATGTATTTTTACATTGCTATTATGAATTCTATTTTATCTAGCTGTTTTATCAAGAGAACTTAGAAGGAGCCAAGATACAGAAGAATAATTATACTTTTACACATTTACCTAAGTGGCTCATATTTCTGACATGACCAGACCTTACCAAGCAGGAGTAATTGACAGTGTAATTGAGGTTCCAGAGCAACAAGGATTTAGAAAACGTCTCAATTGTGCCCAGTTGTAGGCACCATATTATACAGCTTGTACCTAGGTACCGGTGTACCTAACATGTCACTCTAAGTGGTAACTGGTAAACTTTTCACTGTACTTATGGGAGTACATGACAATAAACCTAATTCAATTCAATTCAATTCACAATGTAGTGAAGTGATTCAGATTGAATTCTAGGGATGAGAAACTTCAGTGATAAGGATAGATTGAACAGGCTGGGACTGGTCTCCTTGGATAGAAGGCAGTTGAGAGGAGATTTGCTGGAGGTTTTAAAAGTCATGAGTAGGCTGGATAGAGCAGATAGGGAGATGTTGCTCAATCTCATAAAAGGAAAAAGAACAAGTGAGCATAGATTTAAAGTGATGTGTAGATGAAGCAAGCGTGATGTAAGAAATGTTTTCTTCATACAGCGAGTGGTTAGGGTATGGAATACACTGCCTGGAAATGTGGAGGGGAATTGGCTGGTTATTTGAATAGAAATGATGAGGAGGGATATGGGGAAAAGGTAGGAGATTACCCAGTGCCAATAGAACCAGTGCACACATGATGGGCTGAATGGTCTCATTCTGCATTGCAACAATTCTGTGATTCAAGAAAGGTTCCAGATTTAAAACTTCTGGGCTTGAAGCACTTCTCCCATGTCCCTACCCCAACCCCCACACACCAGGCCTTGTTATCACAGTCTGCTATTACCCACAACCTATTGTTAGCCACTAATAGACCCCTTCAGAAGCTATTCATTCTCCCAGGCTGATTGTTGTCCACTCCTTTGTTCTTCTCTCTCTTTAGGCTCTATCCCCACCTATCATTTACTCCTTAACCCTTTCCCCAACCCTATTTTCTGCACAAAAAAACCAACCTGTTCCTCGCTACCATCTGCTCTGAGGAAGGGTCACTGCACCCGAAGCGTTAACTCTGATTTCTCTCCACCAATGCTGCCAAACCTACTGAGCTATTTGCAGCAATTTCAGTTTTTGTTCAAGAAAGGTCAGCCTAGCACGTGAAAGAAACTTGCAGGACAAGTAAGTAATTCTGAGACAGTAGGAATTAGTAAGTAATTCTTGTTGTTTGATTCAAAAGGGTTAGCATGAAAGCTAAAACTATTATAATGTAAAAGGTTTTCCAAGCCCTGACAGCTCATTGAAGTACAGGACTTCCTTCCTTAAAATCATTGGCTTCAATGCCAGGCTCATACCACTGTTCTTAAATGGCCTTTTCCATAAAAGTTTTAACGATGAGGAGGTGCCGGTGTTGGACTGGGATGGACAAAGTCAGAAATCACATGACACCAGGTTATAGTCCAACAGGTTTATAAATCACAGAAGGTAAGTCTGCAAGTACAGCCAGTAATCAGGAAGGCTAGTAGAGTGAGAGATAGTAGGAACTGCAGATGCTGGAGAATCTGAGATAACAAGGTGGAGAGCTGGATGAACACAGCAGGCCAAGCAGCATCAGAGGAGCAGGAAGGCTGACGTTTTGGGCCTAGACCCTTCATCAGAAAATCTGATGGCTAGTAAAATGTTATGCTTTATTGTGAGGGGCATTTTTTTTCTTTATTCATTCATGGGATGAGGGCGTCATTGGCCAGGCAGCATTTATCGCCCAACCCTAATTGCCCAGAGGGCAGTTAAGAGTCAACCACGTTGCTGTGGGTTTGGAGTCACATGTAGGCCAGACCAGGTAAGGATGGCAGTTTCCTTCCCTGAAGGGCATTAGTGAATCCAGATGGGTTTTTCTGACAATCGACAATGGATTCACGGTCATCATTAGACCCTTAATTCCAGATATTTATTGAATTCAAATTCCACCATCTGCCGTGGTGGGATTCGAACCTGGGTCCCCAGAACATTATCTGGGTCTCTGGATTAACAGTCCAGTGATAATACCACTAGGCCATCGCCTCCCCATCCCCTGATAAAGAAGCAGTGCTCCAAAAGCATGTGATTTCAAATAAACCTGTTAAACCGTAACCTGGTATCGTGTGACTTCTGAATAAATATTTTAGGATAAATGAGTAGATCTACTATTACCGTTCTCCACTTACTGTCCTAAACTTGCTGCAACTGAAAGCCCAGATGTTTAAATGTGGGTAGCAGAGAAAGGAGCCAATTGGCACCATTGTTAAACGTCTTTAGGTCAGGGCCTTCATTAATAAATTAAAGTTTGCTGCACTAACAACAGGGAAACAGTCACCATTAACATTCATTTCTCCCACAAGATGGGCAGCATCTTGGGGAGTCCGTTTACATGCAGGATAACGAAGAAACTTGGAAGTTGTTGGTCAGTAAATCTAGTGCTAAACAGCCCCAATGGTCCTGGAAATGCTAGTTCTGTGTTAAATGGACTACCAATTTTTTTCATGATAATAGAATAAATTCATGTTTTTAAAAATGTTTATCCTTCACTTCAGCTTCTTTTGCAATTATTTACTTCACTACATTTATTTAACAAACTGAACATTTACAAAGCAAAACACAAACCACTTTTAAATTTCCCACTTTGCTGTACATGAATAATTCAATTTGATTGGTACTTGATTAATAACATCATTGCTGCCACATGCCAAAACATCACCTTGACTGTACATCAGTGGTAAGCTACATCAGAAAAAGGGGCACTTCTGCCAGACAGATAGTTAGATTTTTATGCATATCTTTCAAGGACACTGGGGAACACCCTTGCTCGGTGAACTACTGCTTAATCCAGGCAAATAGATCATGAAGCATATAAACTTCCGCCTGATACTCTCCATAAAGTTCTCTGCACATTGTGTCTGTGACAACGTTTTCCTTTGTACTGCCTGTGATCAGTACTCTGGCATGTCGAAGGTATGAGTTCTTTTACCCTAAGTACGATGATAAAATAAATCCAACAGCAAGTTTCTGGTGAGGATTAAAGTAAAATGAAATTATCATAACCTGTCCCTTTTATTATTAAAATATAATAACTTATTTACACACAGAAAGGGTAGAAACGTAAGAGGTCAAAGCAATATTTACTTAAAATCACAGTCTCTTTTGTGGAAGGCCTGTAGTTTCTTGGATGATGGTGAGGCTTTAACAGGTGAAGCGAGCATCTGGTGAAGCAAAGGAAGTTTACTCACTTATGAATACCATATGATGTAGGAGCAGAAGGATGTCATCGAGCTGATCATGTTTACTCTACCATTCAAAGAGATCATAGTTAATCCGACAATCCTCAGATCCATTATCTTGCTTTTCCCTTATTGATTAAAGATCACTCTCAGCCTCGAATATACAACTCAACCTCTACAGCAACAAATTCCCCAGATTCATTCCCGTCAGAAGAAAGTCCTCCTCATCTCCACGTGAAATGGTCCACTCCTTACATTGAGATTACGGCCTCTGCTCCTCCACCCTTCCACATGGGCAAACTGGTGAAGTTTATAGTCCAGCTTCCAAGTTGGCTCTCAATAGAGTTCAAAGTTGGAACGCAATTGGAAGCAGTCCTTCTGCAATTGTCAGCTGACTAACCTCATAGAAAGTTCATCGATAGAATCCCTACAGTACGGAAGCAGGCCATTTGGCCCCTCGAGTCCACACTGACCCTCTGAACAGTATCCCACCCAGACCCAACCCCCCCTCAACCCTACCCCTGTAACCTTGCATTTCGCATGACTAATCCACCAAACCTGCACATCCCTGAACACTACGGGGAATTTAGCAAGGCCAATCCACCTCGCCTGCACATCTTTGGACTGCAGGAGAAAACCCGCACAGACACAGGGAGAATGGCTGTGTGGAGTTTGCACAGTCGCCCAAGGGTGGAATTGAACCCAGGTCCCTGGCGCTGTGAGGCAGCAGTGTTAACCACTGAGCCACCGTGCTGCTCTCAGCCAGTTTGATGGCTGTTGGTGGAATTCCCTTTGTTCTGTAAGCAGCTTCCACCAACAGCCATCAAACTGGCTG
>NW_025970209.1:0-2558 GCF_021869965.1 Rhincodon typus | reverse complement strand
TCCCGCCCCCTTGACCTGTCCGTCCTCCCTGGACTGACCTATCCCCTCCCTAACTCCCCACCTACACTCACCTTTACTGGCTCCATCCCCGCCTCTTCGACCTGTTTGTTTCCTCTCCACCTATCCTCTCCTCTATCCCTCTTCTATCCGCCTCCCACTCTCTCCCTATTTATTTCAAAACCCCCTTCCCCTCCCCCTTTTCTGATGAAGGGTCTAGGCCCGAAACGTCAGCCTTTCTGCTCCTATGATGCTGCTTGGCCTGCTGTGTTCATCCAGCCCTGCACCTTGTTGTCTCGGATTCTCCAGCATCTGCAGTTCCTACCATCTCTGATACAATTTCTTCTCTCCATTCAGCCCTGCTTTAAAGAAAAAAAAACACAGAATGCCAGAGAAACTCAGCAAGTCTGACACCACTTGTGGAGACAGAAAGAGAGAGAGAAAAACAGAGTTCACTTCTGAGGAACAATCATACTGGACTCCAAACATTAACTGTTTCTCTCTCCACTGATGGTGCCTGACCTGTTGAGTTTCTCTGCGCTTGTTTCAGGTTTCCAGCATCCAGAGTAGTTTCCCTCAGTCCAAGCTCTGAAGACAGGCTGTTACAATAAGGCAGGAATGTGGTTGCCACGTCTCTTGGTGCAGAGAGGTGGATTTGGGTGTTAGAGTTAGTTATTCCCGGAAGGTTAAGTGGAAAAGTGATTGCAGGAGCAGCACCAGGGCTGTTTGTTGGGGGGAAAAAAAAAGAGACACCTGAGCACCACAACAGCTCAGTGGAAGCACAGAGCTCAGTCCTTGGACAAATTCTGGCATTTATTCCGAGCCCAGCACTGACAGAAGGAACGCCTTGTGTTATTTTTTTTGTGTGTGTGATCAGTTGGGACCCCTGTTTGCTGGAAACGATCTAATTTCACAATTTCAGAAACAGTGGCTTTCGCTCGCTTCTGCTCAACGCGCGGACCTGGCTTTCGCTTTGGTAATGTTTAACAGGAGAAGTTATACTTTGTTCTGTGTCTGGGTGTCTCACCGTAAAACATAGCCCCGCCAGTCTCATGCAGAAAGCGCACCCTCCGGTGTTTAAAAAGCCAAATTGTCAACAGGGTGAGGATCAGCAAGAAGTTGAAGATCAGCAATTGCACCGACTCTTGCCGGTGACTGTCTGCAGCGTTCCGACCCGGTTTGTTCTTCGGCCCGGCCGGGCTGGACATGTTTGCAGAGGGACACACCGAGGACTCCGCTCCGTTACATCCACACTCCGCAGCTGTCAGGATGGTGTCCCCTGCGCCGCGCTGCCCCCTGGGACTTGTAGTTCCCGACTCCGCCTCCCCCCGGCCAGCCGCGCGCCCGCTGGACTACATCCCCCACAGCGCCCCGCGCGCGCTCCTCGCTGGGAGCCCTCTCCAGCTGAGCTCACAGCTGAAGGCAGGAACCAATTCCCTGTTAAAGTTACCCCCCACCCCCTTCCTTCTTCTGTGTTGTACTCCGGGCTGAAACACCTTGGGCAGGTTTGACGCGTATATCCTGAAGGTTAATGGGGTGCACACGCTGAGAAATGCTGTTTCACTCTTTTAAGATATCTCACAGGTTCTACTCCCTACCCATTGATTTCACCTCTCTCCCTGCCAACTGTTTAACCAGCCCCGTTTGCAAACTATGGTAGTGCCCTCACCTTTAAAACAAGAGACCCAGGCGCAAATTTCACTTGCTCCTGAATAACATCCCTCAACAGGTACTATCTAGAGTATACAATCACTCCCCCTTGTGACACAACACTCGTTCTGAAACCTCAAAGCACAGGATGCCAAGAGTAACGAGTCACCATCTTAACCCCATCCTCTACGGTTTCTCGTTGCAGGAAAGTCATTTCCTCTGTTGTTCAATCTTTTCTCATTAATCTGCACAGCACACACTTCCCTGATTAGCTCCTGTGTTAACATTTACCCCACAGTTTGAATTGACTTGTTATCTCACCCTTCCTTCAAATACTCATCCTGCAACTCCACATGAATGACCACCTCATTTCCAACTTTCCTTTACAAAGTGCCGGAACATGCTACGACTATTGTGACAATATGTGCCTTTAAGAGGGAGTTGCTTAGTCCTGGTTCTCTTGAAGATGGCTTGTTGTAAATCTGGTGCTGAGATATCTGCTCCACTGAAAGTACAGTAAATAGCTTTGGCTTTTTAAAACTATATATACAGAAGAAGCATGAGTTGGTGGAGTCAGGCTCACGCAGACACAGGGTTTTGGTTCTTTGCTTTCAGTTATTGAAGTTGGGGTTTTGGAGTTGAAGCTGATAGATACAGCTCTCTCTTTCTCTCTGCTGCTAGATTCTATCAGTGTTCCTTCTCCTGGACTGGAGGAGATCACAAGGAGGGGAAAATGTTTTGCTGAATTTGCCTTTACCAAGGGTTTGTTTATGGGATGTTGCTATATTGGAACAATTGATGAGTAGTAGTTAAATAACATATTGTTTTGTTAAGTGACATAACACAGTGTGGAGCTGGAGGAACATAGCAGGCCAGGCAGCATCAGAGGAACAGGAAAGCTGACGTTTCAG
>NW_025970208.1:141-12698 GCF_021869965.1 Rhincodon typus | reverse complement strand
ACCTCTCTCTCTGTTTCTGCCTGTGTGTACCTCTCTCTCTGTTTCTGTCTGTGTACCTCTCCCTCTGTTTCAGCCTGTGTGTACCTCTCCCTCTGTTTCAGCCTGTGTGTATCTCCCTCTCTGTTTCAGCCTGTGTGTACCTCTCCCTCTGTTTCAGCCTGTGTGTACCTCTCTCTCTGTTTCTGTCTGTGTACCTCTCCCTCTGTTTCAGCCTGTGTGTACCTCTCCCTCTGTTTCAGCCTGTGTGTATCTCTGTTTCTGTCTGTGTGTACCTCTCTCTCTCTTTCAGCCTGTGTGTATCTCTCTCTCTTTCAGCCTGTGTGTATCTCTCTCTCTCTGTTTCTGCCAGTGTGTATCTCCCTCTCTGCTTCTGCCTGTATCTTTGTTTCTGCCAGTGTGTATCTCTCTCTGTTTCTGCCAGTCTGTATCTCTCTCTCTCTGTTTCTGCCTGTGTGTATCTCTGTTTCTGTCTGTGTGTACCTCTCTCTCTGTTTCAGCCTGTGTGTATCTCTGTCTCTGTTTCTGCCTGTCTCTCTCTCTGTTTCTGCCTGTGTGTATCACTCTCTCCTGCCTGTGTGTATCTCGCTCTCTCCGTGTGTGTGTGTTTCTGGTAGTTTTTAGGATTTTCTGTTGGTGATATTTCATTCTGTGTTTTCCACAATAGCACACTCAGCTAACCATCCGAACTGAAAAACACATTACTCAACAATGGTGATTATTTGGGTCTTCCTCTATGCCCAATGATTAACTCGGCTCCTTCATTAGTAAAGGAAGTGCATTTATCATGGAATCCCTACAGTGTTCTTGAAACTTCATCTGCCCACTCCACCAATATTTTTGGGATCTACACTGTTATAGAATCCAGACAGTGTGGAATCAGGCCACTCAGCCCATCAAGTTACACTGACCCTCCAAGGACCATCCCACTCAGACCCACACCCCTACCCTATCCCTGTAACCCTGCATTTCCCATGGCCAATCCACCCTACAACCTGCACATCTTCGGAGGAAACCCAAGCAGACACGGGGAGAATGTGTAAACTCCACACAGACAGTCGCCCGAGGGTGGAATCGAACCCGGGTCCCTGGTGCTGTGAGGCAGCAGTGCTAACCACTGTGCCATCGTGCCGCCCTAATATAAGCACCTTTTACAACATCAGGAGATTCTAAAATGCTTCAAAGCCAATGAAGTATAAGTTGAAATGAACTGGGGTACAAAGTATAGGAGTTGGGGCGTCATGTTGAGGTGTACAGGACATTGGCGAGGCCTCTTCTGGAATACTGTGTCCAGTTCTGGTCTCCCTGTTATAGGAAGGATATGATTAAACTGGAGATGCTTCAGAGAAGATTTACCAGGATGTGGCCGGGAATGGAGGATTTGAGTTATAAGGAGAGGCTGGATAGGCTGGGATATTTTTCACTGGAGCGTAGGAGATTCAGGGGTGACCTTTATAGAGGTTTATAAAATCATGAGGGGCATAGATAAGGTGAATGCGAGGTGTCCTTTCCCTAGAGTGGGGGGATTTCAAGACTATGGGTCATGCTTTTAAGGTGAGAGGAGAACGATTTACGAAAAACATGAGGGGCAATTTGTTTTACACAGGGAATGGTTCGTGTGTGGAATGAACTTCCAGAGGAAGTGGTGGATGTGGGTACAGTTACAATGTATAAAGGACATTTAGATAAATGGATGAATAAGAAATGTTTGGAGGGATATGGGCAAGGATCAGGTAGGTGGGACTAGCTTAGTTTGGGATTATGGTTGGCATGGACTGGTTGGACCAAAGTGTCTTTTTCTGTGCGGTATGACTCTAGAGCTCTATAGCAGATAAATAGAGAGAGATTGACAGATATCTTCTCTACAGCAGAGTGGGTTGAGAGTGGAGATGTATAAAATTATGAGATAAGATAGACCGGAAGAAACTTACCTCTTGGTGTAGGGATCAATGACCAAGGGCGTAGATTTAAGGTAAAGGGGCAGAGGGTTTAGAGGAGAATGTGAGGAAAAACATTGTTCACCCAGAGGGTGGTGGGAATCTGGAACTCACTTCCTGTAAGGGAGGGAGAGACAGAAGCCCTCATCACATTGAAGAAATATTTAGATGTGAACTTGTGATACCAAGATAGACATGGCTATGGGCCAAGTGCTGGGAAATGGGGTTACAGTAATTAGGTTAAGTTAAGTTAAAACAGCTGATGAAGATGCCTTTTTCTGCACTGTACATCTCTGAGATTTCAGCGGAGATTGTAGAATATTCAGAGTAAGTATTTTCCTATTGTAAAGAAACATTCTTGAAAGGAGGTTTCCATGGCTAATTAAAGAAGTTAGGGAAAGTGTTAAACCTTTATTTAAAGGGATTTAAACTATTTTATTTAAAAGTTGCCTCAAATTGTACGATCTGTGGTACAATATATTTTAATTTTCTTCCGTTTGTCCTTGTAACTGTAAGAAAGAAGGCAAGATGTGACATTTTTCACACGTGCTTGTTACGCAACAGTTTGAATTAAAACAAAATAAATTTAAAGGTTGACGAAAGATCATGTACAGTAAATGCATGAAAGGCAGGTCAGATCATTTCTCAGAGAATGACTAAGAGGGTAATTCATGAAGGAATTAGGGTATAAGAGGAAGTTGGCTAAGAATGTAAAATCAAAATAGAAAGAGATTTGACAGGTGTTTTAAAGTGGGTAAAGTGGGTTTTGGTGCTGTAGAGAGGGAGAATGGAGAGTTAAGGAGGAAATGGCAGGTGAAATCAGGTAATACATTGGTTGATCCCAACTGTAGAGATTATGTAAAACAGTTCAGTCGTGAATCTGGAGTTGGAAAGGGGTGAGGACCTGGTTGAAGATACAGTCACATGAGAAGTGGAACTGAGTGAATGCCTGAAGCTGTGAACTAAATAAAAAACCTTACGGCGCCAGCAACCCAGGGTTCGATTCCACCCTCGGGTGACTGTCTGTGTGGAGTTTGCACATTCTCCCTGTGTCTGCGTGGGTTTCCTCTGGGTGCTCTGGTTTCCTCCCACAGTCCAAAGATGTGCAGGTTAGGGTGGATTGGCCATGCTAAATTGCCCCATAGTGTTCAGGGATGTGTAGATTAGGTGGGTTACAGGGGGATGGGTCTGGGTGGGAAGCCCTGAGGGTTGGTATGGGCTTGTTGGGCCGAAGGGCCTGTTTCCACACTGTAGGGATTCTATGATGATGAAAAACTCAGAGAACTGTGGATGCTGGATGTAAGAAACAGAATCAGAAATTGCTGGAAAAGCTCCGCAGCATCTGTGGAGAGAAATCAGAGTAAATGTTTCGGGTCCATTGACCCTTCTTCTTCATAATTGTACTAAGGGTCACTGGACCTGAAGCGTTTACTGTGATTTCTCTCTACAGATGCTGCCAGACGTGCTGAGCTTTTCTGGCAACTTCTGTTTCTGTTTGTGTTGTAGTTGTGAACTGACCAGAGTCCAGGTCCTGATGGGCCTCATCCTTGGGCCTTAAGGGAGCGAGAGTTAATTTTCTAAAATTTCTTAGACTCGAGAAAAGTCCAATGAGACTAGAAAGTAGCAAATATAATGCTCCAGAAGAGAGGGGTGGGAAAGAAACAGGAAACTATTGGCTGGTTAGTTTGATGTCTGTCGTGAGTAAGCTGATAGAATTAATCACCGCACTTAGAACAACTCAAAGTAATTGGGAAGAGTCGACAGGGTTTTATCAAAGAGAAATTGTATTTAGCCAATTATTGCAGAGTAACATGTGCTGTGGATACAGATGAGTTTGTAAATTACTGATTGTCAGTGATCATAGTCACTTGAAAAGAGCTTCAACAAACTGATAGTACTATGACAAAGTTGGCAAGAGACACACCTGTCAGTCTGTGAGCAAATGCTTTTATAAAAGATTTAGGAGCAGCCCAAGTGTAAGTACAGATGGATAGAATTCACATCAGCTAAAAGCAGCTTAAATAAAGGGGTGGGCCTGCAGTTGTACTGGACGGGATTTCCAGGTGACACTTGATAAAGTAACACGTGGAAGGCAGAAACTAGAAGCTCACAGTGTGGGGGATAACACATTTGTGTGAACAGAGGACTGGCGAATGAGGATCAGGGAGAGTATGGCTGATGCACAAGTGAAAAAAGATGTGTGTGTAGGTACAGAACGCAATCAGGAAGACAAATGGGATGCTGGCCTTCATTGCAAGAATTGAACATGAAAGTAAAGATGTTACTCTTCAGCTATACAGTTAGCCATGGTGTGGAGGTGCTGGTACTGGACTGGGGCGGATGAAGTCAGAAATCACACGGCACCAGGTTATAGTCCAACAGGTTTATGTGAAAACACAAGCTTTCACAGCGCTGCTCCTCCATCAGGTGCTAGTGACTTTAAGGAGCGACATTCTGAAAGCTTGTTATTTCAAATAAACCTTTTGGTTCATAACCAGGTGCCATGTGATTTCTGAGTCAGTTATTAAGAGCACTGGTGGGACCTGATCTCAAAATCTGCACAGCCTAGATCTCCTTATTCAACCAACAATTTAAATGTAAAACAGTGAAATATTTTGTGCTGTCTGTCCAAGAAAAGATAGACTGGTGTTGAAGGCAGTCTGGAAAAGCTTCACTCATCTGATCCCAGCTATGGAAGGACTGTCTTATGAGGAGAGTTTGAGCAGGTTGGGCCTGTACATAGAACATAGAACATTTCAGCACAGTACAGGCCCTTCAGCCCACAATGTTTTGCTGACCTATTGTCCTACTCTAAGATCAAACTACCCTGCATATCCTACATTTTATCCATGTGCCTATCCAAGAGTCGCTTAAATGAACCTAATGTATCTCATTGGAGTTGAGAAGAATGAGAGGTGGCCTTATTGAAACAGACGAGATTCTTAAGGATTTGACAGAGTAAATGCAGAGAAGTTGTTTCCTCTTGTCTAGGGGAATCATCTCAGAATAAATTTGCAGATGACACTGAAATTGGTGTTGTAGTGGACAGTGAAGAGGGTTATCTGACAATACAGCAGGACCTTGGGGAGAAGCTGAATAGGTTGGGCATTTTTTCCTTGGCGTGTCGGAGGTTGAGGGGTGACCTTATAGAGGTTTATAAAATCATGAGGGGCATGGATAGGGTAAATAACCAAGGTCTTTTTCCCAGGGTGGGGGAGTCCAAAACTAGAGGGGCATAGGCTTAAGGTGAGAGGGGAAAGATTTAAAAGGGACCTGAGGGGCATCTTTTTCACACAGAGGGTGGTGCGTGTATGGAACGAGCTGCCAGAGGAAATGGTGGAGGCTGGTACAATGACAACATTTAAAAAGCATCTGGATGGGTACATGAATAGGAAGGGTTTAGATGGATATTTGCCAAATGCTGGCAAATGGGACTAGGTTAGTTTAGGATATCTGGTCAGCATGGACGAGTTGGACCGAAGGGTCTGTTTCTGTGCTGTACACCTCTATGAGTCAATGATTCCAAGTGTCTCCCACTTAATGCAGAGATCAGAAAGAATTTCATCTCTCAGAGGGGAGTGAATCTGTCGAATTATTTACTGCAGAGGGATGTGGAGGCTGGGTCATTAAGTATATTCAAGGCAGTGAAGGCAGTAATCAGGAAGGGAATCAAGGATTTGGGGAAAAGGCAAGAAAGTGGAGTTGAGGATCATCAGATCAGCCATGGTTACCTTGAATGGCAGAGCAGTCTCGAAGGGCTGAATGGCCTACTTCTGCTGCTATATCTTATGGGCTTATGCTCTGGAGGTGGTACACAGGAGGTTCAAGGTTGATACCTGGGATGAGAGGCAGTTTTGACAAAGTGGCTGTGGAAAGGATGTATTTTCTTGTGAGTTAGTTCTTAGGGGACACTGATTGAAAATGAGGGGTCACCCTTTCTGGGTGGAGATGAGGGGAAATTTGGCTTTCTGAGGGTTGTAAGATTTTGGAACTCTGCCTCAGGAGGGACTGGAGGCAATGTCGTTGAATATTAAGAGTGAGATGGATAGATTTTTGCTGGGCCGAGAAACCAAGGGGTAACCAGCCACAATTTGAGTGAATGGCTTAGCATGCTCAATGGGCCAAATGGCCTACATCTGCTCATACCATAAGTGTTATTGTCCATCATATAATTGCTGCACTGTCGGAGGGTCAGTGCTGAGGGAGCGCCGCACTGTCGGAGGGTCAGTGCTGAGGGAGCGCCGCACTGTCGGAGATATGAGGATTTTGTTTATATTGCCTCCTAGTGTAATTATACGTGCCCAGTTTTACACTAATTCTGTTCTACACAGTGATGTGTCACTGGAGAACCTAGAGCATGGATCCCCTGATTGAGGGTGGGGGGCCAATTATTACTCCCTCAAATAGAGGAGAAATGTTTTCACTGAGAGGGTGTGAGTCCTTGGAAATGTATCCCACAGAGTTGGGGCCTGCTGTATTGTTGAACATGTTGATGGCTGGGAGAGACAGAGTGCTGGTCTTTTGGGGTATCATGTGATGTAGGGGCTGTGTTGAAGGCCTAGTACAGGTAATGATGGTATGGAATGGCAGTACAGACATGATGGGCCGATTGGCTTCCTCCCCTTTCTGTTTCCTGTGATTTGTTCTCCAACCCCGGTTCCAATTCTGCTGATTTGCTGGGAAGGCTGGGTCAGAAACTGTTGTAAAACTTTACAGATTTGTTACAATGCAGGAGGAAGCCATTCAGCCCATCGTGCCCGCGCTAACATAAGCTTGAGTTAGCTCAGTGGGCTGGACAGCTGGCTTTCAATGAGGAGTGCTGCCGACAGCGTGGGTTCAGGTCGTACACTGGCTGAGGTTTGTGTGAAAGACTCTCCCTCGTATCCTCTCCCATCGCCTGAGGCATGGTGACCCTCGGGTTAACTCATCACCTGCTGCCTCTTTCTAATAAAAGGGCCGCCCTGTGGTCTGGTGACTTGGCGTCAACTTGTAGTTTAGCTGGGGACCCCAGTTGTTAGGGGGAGGTTGGGGACAGTGAGGGTGGGTGGGTCAGTACTGGGGGAAGGCTGTTCGACCAGTGTTAGGGGTAGGTGTGTAGGGGTAACAGAATCTTCCAGAAATATGAGCAAACAGACGATGTTTCCAAACTGTTTCTCTTTCCCGTCTGATGCTGGGGTTTGTTTTGGCCGAATTGCTGAGCGAGACATTCAAAAATGAGAACATGTTTTTCTTTCTTACTTTTTAATGTGACGTGGGTGTCACTGGCGGGGCCAGCATTTATTACGCACTCCTCGTGGTCCCTTGAGAATCCATACTGTGTGGAAGCAGGCCATTCAGCCTATTGAGTCCTACCCAGCCCTCCCAAGAGCATCCCTCCCAGGCCCACCCCACCACCCTACCACCCTATCCCTGTAACCCTGCATTTCCCAAGGCCAATCCATCCTAACCTGCACATCATTGGACTGTGGGAGGAAACCGGAGCATCTGGAGGAAACCCACGCAGACACGGGGAGAATGTGCAAACTCCACACAGACAGTTGCCCGAGGGTGGAATCGAACCTGGGTCCCTGGTGCTCTGAGGCAGCAGTGCTAACCACTGAACCACTGTGCTGTCTCCTGGTGATAGTAGGGGTGAGCTGCCTTTGTAAACTGCTGCAGTCCATGTGCTGTAGATTGACCCACAAAGCCCTTGGGGAGGGAATTCCAGGATTCTGACCCAGCGACACTGAAGAAACGGCAATATATTTCCAAGTCAGGATGGTGAGGGGCTTGGAGGGGAACTTGCAGGGGGGTGGTGTTCCCATGTATCTGCTGCCCTTGTCCTTCTAGATGGAAGTGGTCGTGGGTTTGGAAGGTGCTGTCTGAGGATCTTTGGTGAATTTCTGCAGTGCATCTTGTAGATAGTACACACTGCTGCTACTGAGCGTCGGTGGTGGAGGGAGTGGATGTTTGTGGATGTGGTGCCAATCAAGCGGCTGCTTTGTCCTGGATGGTGTCGAGCTTCTTGAGTGTTGGGGCTGCACCCATCCAGGCAAGTGGGGAATATTCCATCACACTCCTGACTTGTGCCTTGTAGATGGTGGGACAGGCTTTGGGGAGTCAGGAGATGAGTTACTTGCTGCAGTATTCCCAGCTCCTGGCCTGCTCTTGTAGCCACTGTGTTTATGTGGTGAGTCCAGTTGAGTTTCAGGTCAATGGTAACCCCCAGGATGTTGATAGCGGGGGGATTCAGTGATGTAACACCATTGAATGCCAAGGGACAGTGGTTAGATTGTCTCTTATTGGTGATGGTCATAGCCTGGCATTTGTGTGGCGTGGATGTGACTTGCCACTTGTCAGCCCAAGCTTGGATATTGTCCAGATCTTGTTGCATTTGAACATGGACTGCTTCAGTCTCTAAGAAGTCACGAATGGTGCTGAACATTGTACAATTGTCGGTGAACATCCCCACTTCTGACCTTATGATGGAGGGAAGGTCATTGATGAAGCAGGTGAAGATGTTTGGGCCGAGGACACTACCCTGAGGAACTCCTGTAGAGATGTCCTGGAGCTGAGATGATTGACCTCCAACAACCACAACCATCTTCCTATGTGGCAGGTATGACTCTAACCACTGGAGAGTTTGCCCCCTTATACCCACTGATTCCAGTTTTGCTCAGGCTCCTTGATGCCACACTTGGTCGAATGCAGCCTTGATATCAAGGGCTGTCACTCTCACCTCACTGGTGCTATATTCTTGAGTTCAGGGTGAAGTGAAGAGTGAAACATTTTGACTCCCCTCCATTCTTCAATCAATTCTTCAAAAGACTGCTACAAGGGCTGTGCATCATGGATGGATATTTTTATTTTGCTCACATATTTCCTGACATGAATGATGTGTTGTTGGGGCTACATCTATCGCTGCTGGAGGTCATTCTAGACCAGAGAGAGCAATATGAGGGTGGAGTTCTCTTTGAGTTTCTGCCAGTGTTCCCTGGAAAGCTCAGAGAGGTTGGAGAGTCCTCCTGTTGAAAAGTGGAACCTTCACAGTGACTGAGGGACCTTCCTGTATATGCAGAGCTTGCTGTACTCTATATAATCTGATAGGGTTTGAGCAGCCTTGTAGACATTTGGAAGTTTATTGTGAGGGCGGTGTACACTCGATGATATTCACATTGCGATATCAGTGAGTGGTCACTGTTGTTTGTAACTCTTTGACACGTTTTTGTATGAATTGCTAATTGTACTAGCCCTGAGTTTGGAAGATTATCAGTGGTAGCTTGATGTGCTGAGAGGGTTTGTAACTGGCAGCTTAAAACACCACACTGTACAAGGCTACAGGCCAAGTGCTCGAAACTGGGATCAGAATGGATGTTTGATGGGCTGAAGGGCTACTTTGCACGTTGTAAAATCTCAATGATTCCATAACTGGACAATCAACTAGCACAGGACTTTCTTCCTGAATTGACAAAACTTCAGCAATCCTGGCGACTGTGAGCCTAATCCTGGCAAATGTGAACCAAATCTTGGCAAAATGGCATCCAGTCTCCTTGGTACAAAGGCTCTTGCTGCTGATGAGACAGAGGCAATTCTTCAGAAAATCAAATGTCGCCTCTAACGTGGCCGCGCTTGTGCAAATTGTAGAACAGTATTTTTAAGAATTCATGAGTGTTGCTGTTACTGACTGGGCCAGCAATTGTTGCCCATCTCTAATTGTCCAGAGGGCAGCCACATTGCTGTGAGCATGAAAGATAATCAAAGAACTGTAGATGCTGGAAATCTGAAACCATCTTCAGCCACTGGCTCACCTTCCTGGGTGGGTGAATATCTTTGATCTGGGTTCTCATGAAGGACAGCCTGGTTTCTTGCCAAAGTGCATAACCTCTCACTTTCCCACATTGTATTTCTTCTGCCACTTCTTTGCCCAGTCTCCCAGCCTGCCCAAGTCCTCTGCAGCCTCCCTACTTCCTCAACACTACCTGTCCCTCCACCTCTCTTTGTGTTATCTGCAAACCTAGCAAAAATGCCCTCAGTTCCTTCATCCAGATTGGGAATATATAACGTGAATAGTTGTGATCCCAACGTTGATCCCTGTGGAACTCCACTAGTCATTGACTGCCATCCTGAAAAATTCTCCTTTATCCCCACACTCTGCCTTCTGCCTGTCAGCAAATCCTCTATCCATGCCCCCTAACACCATGGGTATGTATCTTATTTAGCAGCCTTCTGTGTGACACCTTGTCAAAGGCCTTCTGGAAATCCAAATAGATCACATCCACTGGCTCTCCTTTGTCTAACTTGCTCATTACCTCCTCAAAGAATTCTAACAGATTTGTCAGGAATGACCTCCCCTTGATGAAGCCATGCTGACTCAGACCTATTTGACCATGCACTTCTAAGTACTCTGCAATCTCATCATTAATAATGGACTCTTAAAATCTTATCGATGATTGAGGTCAGGCTTACCAGCCTCTTGTTTCCTGTCTTCTGCCTCCCTCCCTTTTTTAAATGAGGTGTTTCTATTTTATCTGTTTCTATGTGAACTCATGGTCTGAAGGGACAGTGCAAAAGGGAAAGATGTTTCTTGTTCTGGCCAAAGAGAGACTGAGAGGTGTGAATGAGTACGAGTTGAGGTGTGAGATGGAGGAAATGGGTATGCTATGCTGAAACCAAGGCGCGGAAACACCGTCCCCTGTTGGCCAGTGTTTTCACCATGCTCTCCATGTTTTAGCATCAGTCTGTGTCTGTCCAGGGATACGCTTCAAGTATTTCTCCAGACACTCTGTATTTAGCCAACTTAGAGGGACCCTGCAGAAGATGCAACTGTCCTTTACACGGAGAAAAACTGCAGAAAGCTCCGACACAAGGAGACTGCGCAGGTCTTGTGCACGAAACACAGAAAGCTAGCGCACAGGGGCAGCAGGTAATCAGGAAGGGTCATGGAATGTGGGCCCTTATTTTGGGGTTTGGAGTGTAAGAGCAGGGAAGTCTTACTGCAATTGTACAAGGTGTTGGTGTTGGAGTTGGAATCGGGTGGATTAGGTCAGAAGTCACACAACACCAGGTTATGATCCAACAGGTTTATGTGAAATTACAAGCTCTGAAAGCTTCTGATTTCAAATAAATCTATTGGACTATAATCCAGTGTCGTGTGACTTCTGACCTTACTGTAACTGTACAAGGTGCTGGGGACACCACATCTGGAGCACTGTGAGCAGTTTTGGTTCCCTGTGTTTAAGGAATGATATCATTTCATTGGAGGTAGTTCAGAGAATGTTCACTGGGATGATCCCTGGTAGAGAGGGATTGTCTCATGAGCAAAGGTTAAACAGGTTGGGACTCTACTCACTGGAGTTTAGAAGAATGAGAGGGCATCATATTGAAACATCCAGGATTCTTAAGGGGCCTGACGGGGTAAATGCTGAGAGACTGTTTCCCCTTATGGGAGAGTCTAGGACCAGACGGCATAGTCTCAGAAAAAAGGGGCACCAATATAAGACTGAGATGAGGAGGAATTTGTTCTCTCAGAGGGTTGTGAGTCTTTGGAACGCGTTGTCACACAGAGCTGTGGGGGCAGAGTCCTTGTGTATATTTAAGGCTGAGACAGATTCTTGATCAGTCGGGAATCAAGGATTACAGGGAAAGGGCAGGAAAGTGGATGTGAGGAATGTCGGATCAGCCAATGATCCTATTCAATGGTGCAGCAGGCTTGAGGGGCTGAGTGGCCTATTCCTCTTCCTGTTTCTCATGGTCATACTAAGGTTGTAGCCAGTTACACCGTTCCAGGAGAGTTTCTGTCACATAATTCCAGTGTCACTGTTACATCAGAACCCAACTACAAAGCCCATCCCTAACTGTACAGGGAGAGTGGGAGGGGGATTAAATGGGAGGGTAGGGTCAGTGATGGGGGGGAGAGTGTACACGGGGCAGTGGGAGGGGGATTAAATGGGAGGGTAGGGTCAGTGATGGGGGGGGGAGTGTACACAGACTGATGTTTGAAATGAAGTTTGTTTAACCACTTGACTGCCTCAGACTCTGAGAATCCAAAGAGATATAAATAGAACTAGAGTTTAGTTTTTATGGGCTTTGAATATTTTCCTGTTGTGGTTTTTCTTTGAATCTTGTCATGGTCACTGATGCTGTAGTGCTTTTCCTGAATGAACATGGATGTGAGCAGCAGCAACAGTTCCTCTCCTGTGGATATAAATCAGGACCGTTCCCTTTTTATTTGCTGTGATTTTTTTTTTCCAAATTGGGGATGGTGGGTATTGCTAACTTATGGGATCTGCTTTCCAGATCTGATTGTCAGCCTCACTGTGAGGTATTCTTGTCCAGTTATTGAATATCATCCGATCCCTGTCCTGGGAGTGTTTGATGGGGACAGTGTAGAGTGAGTTTTACCCTATATCTGTGCTGTCTCTGTTCTGGGGGTCAGTGCTAATGACAGGTTTCAGCCCAAAACAATGACTTTCCTGCTTCTGGGATGCTGTCTGACCTGCTGTACTTCACAGCCTCTCACTGATCAACTCTGGCTTCCAACATGTACCGTCCTTATTGTCTCCTGGGAGTGTTTGATGGGGACAGTGTAGAGGGAGCTTTACTCTGTATCTAACCCCGTGCTGTCCCTGCCCTGGGAGTGTTTGA
>NW_025970208.1:0-131 GCF_021869965.1 Rhincodon typus | reverse complement strand
CTGTATCTAACCCCGTGCTGTCCCTGCCCTGGGAGTGTTTGATGGGGACAGTGTAGAGGGAGCATTACTCTGTATCTAACCCCATGCTGTCCCTGCCCTGGGAGTGTTTGATGGGGGGGGCGGTGACGGTG
>NW_025970207.1:0-12700 GCF_021869965.1 Rhincodon typus | reverse complement strand
GTACTTCCAGGCTCTAAGTTCATCTGCCTAACCTGTTACACTCCTTGTATTAAATTAAATCACGTCAAACCACCAGTCCTGTCATTTTCATTAACCTGGCCCTGCTTTTCCTTTCTACTAGACTTATTTGACTTAACCTCCATCTTCTCCTCAAACCTTCCACATGCTGACTGATTATTCTGGTTCTCTTTCCCCTGTCACACTAGTTTAAAGCCTCCTGTGTCGCACTAGCAAACTCCCTGCAAGGATGTTGTTGCCCCTCCAGCTTAGGTTCAATCATCCTTCTTGTACAGGCCCTCCTCCCTGGTAGAGATCCCAATGATCCCCATATTGGAAGCCCTCCCTCCGAGCACCATCTCTTTAGCCATACATTCAACTGTATTATCTTCCTGTTTCTGGTCTCACTAGCATGTGGCACAAGGAGTAATTCCAAATTTACAACCCTAGAGTTCCTGCTTTTCAACTTTCTACTTCACTCCCTAAATTCCCTCTGCAGGACCTCATCTCTTTTTCTGCCTGTGCCATTAGTACCAATGTGGATCATGACTTTATCTGCTCTACTACCCCCTTCAGAATATCCTGTGCTTGCTCAGAGATACCCCTGACCCTGGCATTAGGGAGGCTTCACACCATCTTGTAATCTTGCTCACGGCCATCAAAATGCCCATCTGTGCCCCTGACCTTAGAGTCCCTTATTGCTATCGGTCCCCTAGAATTTGACAACCCCTGCTGTAAAAAACAGCCAACTGTGGTGCCACTGATCTGGCTGCTGTTGTTGCTTTTCCCTGAGAGGTCATCCCTTCCAACAGTATCTAAAACGGTATACCTGTTTGAGAGCAGGCTGGCCACTGGGGACTCCTGCAATACCTAACAGTCCCTCCTGGCAGTCACCCATCTATCTGGTTGAACATTTGGTATGAATACATCCGTGAAATGCATACCTATAAAACTGTCTGCCTCCTGTATTGGAGCCAGTCTGTGTCAGGCATGTGTGCCTTGACTGCTCATGGAGATTAAGTCACAAAATTGTTGCAGTGTTGAATGAGGCCATTTGGCTCATTGTCCTTACAATTGCTCTCTCTTCCCGGTGATAACCTCTTTCCAGAAATACCACTCTGGCACTTACCAGGCCACCAGCGGGCCTTCACTTGGGGTCAAGGGCTCAAGGAACAGCTGTATCTTCCCAACATGAGTTGTCAACCAATTGGAGACCGGCTGCAGTTTTGCTCAGATACCCCACTAGGAGGCAATATTTGCACTGGCGCGATACTCACCCAGGACCCCGGTGAGTGATAATTGTAAGCTGCAGGAGCAGGTGAGTGGCTCCCAGCAGACACCCACTGTCTCTTCAATGGTGAGTCATTTGGCATGTTCAGTCCATAGCAAGAAACTGGGTGTTCCTTTTGTAACCGTAAAATTTCTTCTTATTGAGTTTGATCTCCTTGGCAAGTTTCCTTTCATGGTCCCTTTTTGTAGCTCTTATAAGCTGCTTTGTGGCCCTTTGCTGGTCTTTGTATCTTTGCTATTAACAGGATCTGTGCTTTTTGTGCATTTTGAAAGCCCTTTCTTTTAAGTTTTATTCTGTCCCTTATCTCTTTCGTTATCAATCACATTTTTTCTAAATTGGACCTTTTCTTTCTCAGAGGTATAAACTGGCTTTGTGTTGTATTAAATGGTTTTTTTATTTATTGTAAAAATATATTTTATTCATAATAAATATTTATGTGCATAGAGTTATGGAAGCATTTCCGTAGAGTCTTTGCAGCATGAACATCAAACAAACATTGGAATTTGCCATTCCCTGCAGTTCCAAAAAACCCAAGGCTTTTCTTACTTATAGAGGATGATATTTACATATATATGAGGCACCGAGTGGGTCTGATAACTTAATGGACCCCATTGGTCTTTGGCAGTAATACCTTAAATGGTGATCTTTTCTCACTGCACCTTGGCAGCAGCTGCCCCAAGCTTTGGTGTTTTCCTCAGCACATCATCCTGGATCTTTGAATATGCCACTCTGCAACACTCAGCCAAGGTTAACTCTTTGCATTGAAGGACCAATAAGCTCCGGGCAGACCAAAGAGTGTCTTTCTCTGAGTTCATGGTCCTCCAGGTGCAGTCAATGTTTGTCTCGGTATGCATCCCGGGGAACAGACCATGGAGCACAGAGTCCTGTGTCACTGAGCAGCTCAGGATGAACCTCAACAAAAACCATTGCATCTCTCTCCAGACTTTCTTTAAAAAGACACATTCCAGAACGAGATGGGCACGACAGCTTCTTCACTAGTGCAGCCATTTCATGGGCAGCATGCAATGGCACACAGAGGCAAGGTATGCCTAAAGTATTTGATGGGCAGTGCCTTTCTCACCACAAGTCAAGCTACATCTTGGTGCTTGTTGGAAAGCTCTGGTGACAAAGCATTCTACAAATGATTTTGTTGAAATGTTTCTTTAATTATCCTCCAATCTTCTTCAGTTCTTTTATCAATTTGCAGATTTTCACGTGTTACTGTGGACAGTCTCTGTCTTACCTGAAAAAAGTTGGGCTTAGCTAATTCTAAACTCTAGTAGCTGTTTCATGCTTTTTACTCTCAAATGTTACATTGAACTTGATCATGTTATGATCACTATTTGATAAATGCTCACACACAATTAGCTGTCTAATTGTTCTGAGGAAGAGTCACTGGACCCTAAAATTTAACTTTAATTTTTCTCCACAGATGCTTACAAGCCTGCTGAGTTTTTGCAGCAATTCCTGTTTTTGTTTCTGATTTGCAGCATCTGCAGTTTTTTGGTTTTTGATTGGCTTGCAAATTATATCTAGCTCATTAGTCATTACTAAATCCAATTTTTTTTCTTTATTCATTCCCAGATTGAGGGCATCGCTAGCTAGGCAGTATGTATTGCCCACCCCCAATTGTCCAGAAGGCAGTTAAGAGTCAACCACATTGTTGTGGGTTTGGAGTCACATGTAGGCCAGACCAGGTAAGGTTGGCAGTTTCCTTCCCTAAAGGATGTTAGTGAACCAGATGGGTTTTTTCCAACAATCAACAATGGATTTATGGTTATCATTAGACTCTTAATTCCAGATTTTATTTTAATTGAATTCAAACTCGACCATCTATCAATGTTTGTCCCCTTGTTGCATCCAGACATATTGCTGTAAGAAACTACCTCAGACATGCTCCAGAAATTCTCTACCTTTCTGATAGGTGCTTGTTTGGCTTTCCCAATCTTTAACGTTAAAATCCCCCATTAATATTATTCTGGCTTTGCTACACACTTGCCTAATTTCTTCATTTATAGAACCTACCATGAGGTCTGTACACAAAACCAATTACAATTTTAGATATCCTCTACTATTGTTCAGTTCCACCCATATGGTCTACACTGAATGCCCTCTCTCATTATATCTTTCCTCACCATTGAAGTAATTTTGTTTCTAATCAGTAAGGCTACTCCACTTTCCCTGACATTTTCCCTGGCCATTCTGTGAATCTTGCAACGTGGTATATTTAGTTCCCAATACCAATGATCCTGTAGTCATGTCTCAGTCATAGCTTCTATATCATAATCTTCAATTTGAATTTGTGCCTGCAGCTCATTCAACTAATTCTTTAAGGTCTACACATACAAATACCATAGAGAACTCTTACTTTGGACATCAAATGTAACCTGCCCCTCAGTACTTATGATTTATTCATGTTTATTATTTCTCTCTTCTGGTTTAACACTCCTCATGCCATTATCTGCTGTACCTGAAGTAGGCTTCCTGAATATTTTTTATAGTGTCTAACATATGGCATGAATTTGAAACTGTTTTGACTTACCCTGAGCCCTCCTCTTGTGCATATTTTTTTTACATCTGTTCATGGGATGTGGGTGTCGCTGGCCGTGCCAGCATTTATTGCCCATCTGTAGTTGCCCTTGAGAAGGTGGTAGTCAACTGCCTTCTTGAACTGATGCTGTAGGTTGACCCAAATGCCCTCAGGGAGAGAATTCCAAGATTTTTACCCAGTGGCACTAAAGGAAGAGCAATATATTTCCAAGTCAGGCTGGTGAGTGGCTTGAAGGGGAACTTATAGTTGGCAGTGTTCCCATGTATCTGCTGCCCTTGCCCAGTCCTCTAATCTGAGCCTAGGATATGGGTCCACTTTTGTTAATAAATAGGAACAGTTCTTCAATCATCCTCCATCATTTAAAATGATCATGCCTGATCATCCAGCTCAGTACCTTGTTCCCACATTCGCCCCACACCCTTTGATCTCTTTAACCCTGAGAACAATATCTAATTCTTTCTTGAGAACATTCAATGTTTTGCCTCAAGTGTTTTCTGTGGCAGGAAATTTAACAGGCTCATCACTCCCTGACTAAAGAAATTTCTCCTCATCTCAGTCTGAAATGGCTCACCCCATATCCTGAGACTGTGACTCCCTAGTTCTGGACTCTCTGGTCATCGGGAAGATCTTTCCTATGTTTACCTTGTCTAACTTTGTCAAAATTTTATTGGGATCCATGAGATCCTCCCTACTCATTCTTCGAAACTCCAATGAACATAGTCCTGAACAAACTAGTCTGTATTCATATGTCATTCCTGACATCCCAGGAATCAGACTCGTAAATATTTTTTGCACTCCCTCCATAGTCAGAACATTCTTCCTCAGATAACCTATATAACCTCCTTTCCAAAATCCTCCCACTCTATTTTTTAAACACTCTGTACTGCCCTAGTTATTCAACTCAGTAGGACCTGATCCCAGCACAATTCAAGCAAAGCCTGTCTGACTGGAACAGCTCCCTTCATCCTCGGTGCTAGTGCCAGTGCCTCAAAAACTAAAATCCTTCCTCCCACACCAATCCTTAAACTACACATTTAATTCCTTGAATTACAGGTAGTAATCCTTAGATTATCATCTTGGATTTGGCACTTTTTAGTCTAGCTTCCAAGTGCTCAAAATCTTTCAGCAGAACCTCCTTTCCAGTCCTTTAATTGTCACTACTTGCAAAGTGGACAATGACAACTATTATGGATTTATATTAAGACATGCTCATAAGCATTTGGCAGTTTTGTACTCCACAGATTGTTCATCTGACACACTGTTGTACATGGTCAAAGCTGCACCTGTCAAAATAATCTGCAACAGTAAGGTCCTACTTCTCTTGGTCACTCTATCTATCCAGCTACTTTCTCAAATGAGGTAAAATAACTTTAACTCTATTGTCATTAAATGTGTACATGCTTATTTAAATCAATTCCCTCATTGGAATCAGAATCATCATCCAAGCAGAGACGTTTTTCTTCTTTCTTCTAAGATTTTCTTTGACTTATTCATGTTTTCTAAGTTTTTTGACTCTTTGGAGATCGAGTTTTTGTTTTAAATTCCATCTGCTTTTCCATTCATTTATGATCTTCTTTCTCCTCCCTGTCCATTTCAAGTTTTCTTCATTCCATTTCACTTTTGTTCCCTCTATTTTCTAATGGAAGTATTTTCATTTCTCTTTCTTTCTCTCAATCTAGTTTTGTCTTCATTTTGAACTGAGTCTGGGAGGAGTGGCCTGTAGAGAGCATCGCAGTGAAGCAGTCGGTGAAAAGTGGCCAGCAGTTATACAATCCCTACAGTGCAGAGGCCATTCAGCCCATCAACTGACTCTCTGAACAGAATCCCACCCAATCCCCTTAACTATACATTTCCCATGTCTAATGCACCTAGCCTGCACATCCCTGGACATTATAGACAATTTAATATGACAATCCAACCAACCTGCACATCTCTCGACTGCACCTCTTCATGCAGGAATATAGAGGTTAGAAACAGATAAACCACAATCTTATTGAATGGCGGAACAGACTTGAAGGGCCAAGTGACCGACTGTTCTTTGTTCATTTATTTGTATGTTCATAATTGTATCTTAGCTAATTCCAGCCGCAATTCCCACTTTCAGGTTTCCTTCCTTCCATTTCTAAATGCTGAGATAGAATCATAGAATCCCTACAGTGTGGAAACAGGCCCTTTGGCCCAACAAGTCCACACCGATCCACAGAGCATCCCACCCAGACCCATTCCCCTATAAACCCACCTAATCTACACATCCCTGAAAACTACAGGCAATTTAGCATGGCCAATTCACCTAGCCTGCACATCTTTGGACTGTGGGAGGAAACTGGAGAACTCAGAGGAAACCCATGCAGACACAGGGAGAATGTACAAACTCCACACAGACAGTCGCCCGAGGGTGGAATTGAGCCCGGGTCCCTGGTGCTGTGAAGCAGCAGTGCTAACCACTGAGCCACCATGATGTCCTGCTTTTACTTCTACCTTCAATTTATTTCTCATTTAAGTTTAAGTCAAAATTTCAAATAATGAGTTGTTGTATCTTCCATGACCTGAAAACTCTTAGCAATGTTCAAAACCATATCCAAATTCCATGCAATAAACTTAACCACAAGAGAACTGCTTTTTGTCTGGAACCACCACATAACCAGATCCCTCTGAAATCTGAGACAACAAGGTGTAGAGCTGGATGAACACAGCAGGCCAAGCAGCATTTCAGGAGCAGGGAAGCTGACGTTTCGGGTCTAGATCTGAAGGAGGGTCTAGACCTGAAATATCAGCTTTCCTGCTCCTCTGATGCTGCTTGGCCTGCTGTGCTCATCCAGCTCTACACCTTGTTGTCTCAGATTCTCCAGCATCGGCAGTTCCTACTCCCTCTGAAATCCAGCGAGTTCTAAAATCCCAGATCTGTCCTAATTGTTATGACCTCAGCTAATGATATTACAGGACCAGTCTGATCCCAGACTGGTATCTAGCTTAATAAAATCATATTTTGTTTCTTTCTGAGTTTCAATAAGGTGGTCTCTTACTGAAACATAAGCACGCAATGCTGCAGATTGGTTTCAATAAGAAAACAGATATTTATCATGCAAAATAAGTGAAGATAAATTAGAAATAAACCAAATTATTTACATAGAACACACATAAAAAAATTTCAAAATACACACCAAAAATATAATCCCATTAATCCCAAGAGCAGTTCTTCACTATACTCAGACCAGGTCAGAAATCACAGAACACCAGGTTATAGTCCAACACATTTATTTGAAAACACAAGCTTTCGGAGCTTCGCTCCTTCTTCAGGTGTTAGTGAGAGAGGTGGTATCAGACTCACAATTTATAAGTAAAAGATCAAAGGGTCACACAATGGATGAGGATGTAATAAGTGAACCTAAGATGCTGTTAAATCTTTAATCGGTTAGAAGGTTTTAATTGATTAATATATGTAAATCTATATGTAAATCCCCGAACACCATACAACCCTGTCATGGCAACCTCTGCAAGACATGTCAGATCTGCGACATAGACACTACCATCACACATGGGAACACCACCCATCACATACATGGCAGATACTCATATAACTCAGCCAATGCTATCTATCTCATACACTGTCGGCAAAGATGACCCAAAGCATGGCATATTGGTGAGACAGTGCAGATGGTACGACAATGGATGAAGGGTCACCGCGCAACAATCACTAAACAGGGATGTTCCCTCCCAGTGGGGGAACACTTCAGCGGTCAAGGACATTCAGCTTCAGATCTTCGGGTAAACGTCCTCCAAGGTGGGCTTCAGAATACACAACACCGCAGAGTCACCGAGCAGAGGCTGATAGCCAAGTTCGGTATCCATGAGGATGGCATCAACCGGGATCTTGGGTTCATTATGCATCACAGGTGACCCCACCACACTATACACTCTAATAAACATGCATACATACACACACTCACTCACACAAACACACTCACTATCTCTCACACATACACACACACACACACTTTCTGTCTCTCCAATACACACACAAACTCTCTCTCTCCTCTCCCTCCCACTCTCTCACACACGTACACACACACGCACACACACACTCATTCTCTCTCCCACACCCCCCACACGCACTCTCTCCCCCGCACATACACATGCACACACACACTCTCTCTCTCCTATACACACACATTCTCTCTCCCTCACTATCCACCCCTCACACATACACTCACTCTCTCTCACATACATACACACGCACAGACACATACACTCTTTCTCTCTCTCCCACACACACAGACTCTCTCTCTCTCCCCTCTCTCTCTCCCTCACACACACACACATTCATTCTCTCTCTCCCACACCCTCCACACACACTGTCTTTTTCTCTCTCACACACACACACACTCTCTCTCTCCTACACACATACACATTCTCTCTCCCTATCTATCCATGCTCACACACACTCACTCTCGCTCTCTCTCTCCACTCCCACACATACACGCACACACACGCACACACTCACACTCTCTCTCTCACACACACCACACATACACACATCTTCACTCTCTCTCGCTCATACACACACATGCACACACATACGTGTAAATCTATTGGGTGAATTTATATTTGCAGATACATTCTAGTTAGTTCAAAAAGCACACAATTTATAGACAGTCAGTCAATTTGGCATTTTATAAATTTCTACTTTAGAAATAAATCCAGTATGATGCCAAACCAAAACACAAACAGATTCTAAACAAGGCCTCACATCTAACAATACATTGTCTGACCTAAAACATCACCTCTTCTTCACACTGATAAAACCTTTAGTTCTCTCAGGACAGGGACTTGAAAGAAATTTAGGGATTTACAGATACATATTAATCAATTAAAACCTTCGAACTGATCGAAGATTTAACAGCATCTTAGGTTTATTTAATACTTCCTCATCAGTTGTGTGACCCGTTGACCTTTTACCTTAAAGTTCTGTGTCTGATGCCACTTGTCTCAGGAACACCTGAAGAAGGAGCAAAGCTTTGAAAGCTTGTGTTTTCAATAAACCTGTTGGACTGTAACCTGGTGTCGTGTGATTTCTGACCTTGTCTACCCCAGTCCAACACTGGCACCTCCACATCATCCTCAGATCAGAGAGACCTCTCTTCACTATCACTCCTTTGGTCTCAATTTAATTATGGTTTCAACCCGCGGAACTGAGAATCTGCTAGCCTCTTCCCTGAACCTTCATACAACTGAGCTTAAATTTTCTCAGATTCATTTTTTTTCAGAGTTTTAACCAAACACCTGTTGTCTGGAACATTTACTAATTCCTTACATCGAGATAAGCATTTTGTTAACATTTCTCATGACTCCCTTTCTCTGAAGGGATTGCTTTTCATATCCAGCTTCAGTCAAAACCCCTCAAAACTGAAGCAAAGAATATTATTCCTATGCTTTTCCAGGCCATAGGTGATTACCCTAAACATAAGAAATGGTCAATCCCTGATATTCTAAACTGCAGATTCATACATCATTCTTTACCTTATTCAATCACAAAATTTTCCCAAATTAAACAAAGTTCCATTACTCTCCAGACAGCCTCTTCTCACAATGATTTGTAATATCATTCTGGGTACAGAAATACTTCGAAGTTAATCTTTAAACCCTTACAGGCAGACAGAAAACCCATATGCCACTGGTTCAAATTCAATATTCTAAGGTCAAAGATAAATTATTTCTATATGTATAATATACCTTATGTCACAAATAAGTAATGTTGTAAATGAAATTCAGCACTATAGCCAACCAACCTATGCTTGAAAAAATGTACAACACTGCATCCAACATTCAGCAATTGAACAGCATTTGCTACATAATCCTGAGTGTGTGAAAAAAGAATGTGCTGACAACCAATCTGTGGTTGTCAGTTGGGCTCACAGTATGGTGCACTTGCAAGTACTGAAATTTTCATATATTTATGCACACGAGCTTATTCTTTGCAGACAGAAGAGCATGAACATGCGCTGATCCTGTTTCAACTCAACAAAACAGGTGACAGCCATTTCCGTTTTCATTGCTCAGGACAAGTCCTTTACAAATAAGAGTCAACCTGTCAGGTTTAAAATTTAAACAAAGCTTGGCACTTAACTGTCAATCATTATTAATTGGTGAATTTTCCATGGAAATATTTCGAACAATGAAAGGTCACGGGCCAACCAATCAGCACTACTCTCTCACACAATATAAATGTTGGTTTATCCCTTAAAGCTGTTATTCTTGTAAATTGTCCTGATGAATGTAAGATAAAAAAAATTGATAAAATGCATCTTCTTCCAGAAATGCACAAGCTTTGTGCAATCAAACAACTGTTAATAATAATGCTTTATAAATCTTCAAAGTACTCATGTTGGTTCCTTGCCACTTCCTGCAAACATTGCCCAACAATTATGTTCTTAGGACTTGGCCAGCTGAGTCTGTAATAGTGCAACTGAGAATTTAAGACCCTACCTTGACTATATTCTGTGCTCTTTCAACCTTTGATGCATCATCCAGGTGATGCTGAACATGGAGGAGCACTGATTCATCAGCTGAGGACAAATGGTAGGTGGTAATCACCTGAAGCCATGTGACTTCCTGGGGTCCAGAGTCAATGTTATGAACTCTCAGGGCAACTCCTTCTTGACAGTATACCACTGTGCTGCCATCTCAGGAATGTTGCTATTTATATTTGGGACATTGTTGTAAAGTAGGATTCTGGGACAAAGACTATATCAGCCTGTTACATGATATCTCTCCCAATTTTGTTAGAAGCTCCCAAATGTTACTAAGGAAGACCAACTGCATTGCCAGGACTGTGTGTGCTGTTGTTGTTTCTGGTGTCTTGGTCAGTGCCAAGTGGCTCATCTAGTTGTAATTCTCTTATCAGACTTCGAAGTGCTTAGATACAAGTGAATGATTGCATGGCAATTTCAGAAGGCATTTGAGCCAATCACATTACTGTAGATCTGCAGTCACAAGTTGGCTAGATCAGGTAATGACTGCAGATTTTCCTTTCCTAAAGGACATTTGTGAAGCAGATGGATTTTAATGACAATGGTTTCATGGTCACTTTTTAATTCCACTCTTTCATTTGAATTAAAATTTAGCCATCTGCTGCGATGGGATTCAAATCCATTCAAGAATATTTACCTAGGTCTCCAGATTATAAGTCCAGTGACATTACTGCTAAACCACTGCCTCCCCTACATGCCATTATATTTGTCATTTATGATTTACTCAGTAGCCACTGTCATTCTGCATGAATATACCAAACATCCTATTATGAAACAGTAATCTCTTTCATAATTTAAAATTTATTGTTTAATTAACTTGCATTTGTGGGACAGTGAACACACCGTACTCCCCTCCTGGTGTGCTGCCTTCACTGTTAATACTGTAGCCACTTGCAACACTGCTGATGGATGAGGCAGTGGAAATAGAAGGTTCGATAGTCCTGTGACTGGTGGACCTTGCTATATAAAGAGCAGAACAATGGATTAGCTCAAAATAGAAGAACTCACCATTCTGGGCCAAACATCAAAATTACCCATCTCTATTACAAACAAGCTTTATTTTTAAAAGAAACTCATTTCTGGGATGTGAATCTTGCCAGGCCAACATTTACTGTCTTCTCCAAATGGGGATATTGGGGTACATCAGAACACAATAACAGGAGACCTGCAGTACTTGGTTTATGGGGATGGGGTCTCTGAGCTCAGGTCGAGTGGGGAATACTGTGTTGGGATGGGGCGAGTGCAGGGCTAGGAGCCTGGTTTTGGGACAGCACCGAGACGTGTAATTTCTGTCCTTGACCCCAACTCCAAATTATCCTGGAGTGCAGCTAGTGAACTTTCTTTTTGAATTCTATTGCATGGCTTACTAGGCCATTCTGAGGCAGTTACAAATCACCACATCAAAAGTAGATCAGAATCACTCAAAAGCCAGGTCAGGCATTGAGAACAGATTTCCTTTCCTAAAGAATATGAGTGAGGCAAATGGATTTTTGCAAAAATCAGCTAATAATTTGATGGTCACTTTTACTGAACTGGTATTTTTTCCAGATTTAATCTATTAATTAATTTTAAATTTCCAGTTCCTGTGGAAGGTTTTGAATTATTCTAAACATTATTCTAGAATGCATTTTTCTAAACATCTCAATTTCCAATCCTGTAACATAACCATTATGTCGACATAAGCCCTTAAAGTGGACATAATCTGAAAGTTCAATTTTGTCCGTATTCTCAGGCACTCATACAATCATAGAATTGTAGAATCATACAGTGCAGAAGAGGCCTTTCGGCCCATTGCACCGACAGGTTAGAAACACCTGACCGCAATCTGATCCCATTTACTAGCACTTAGTCCATAGGCTTGAATGTTATGATATGCCAAGTGCTCATCCAGGCACTTCTTAAAAGATGTGAGGCAACTCGCCTCAACCAACCTCTCGGGCAGTGCATTCCAAACTGTCAACACCCTCTGGGTAAAAATGTTTTTCTTCACATCACCCCTAAATTTCTTGTCCCGCACCTTGAACCTGTGTGCCCTTGTGACTGACCCTTCAACTAAGGGGAACAGCTGCTTTTTATCCACTCTGCCCATGCCCCTCATAATCTTGCACACCTCAATCAGATCAACCCTCAACCTTCTCTACTCCAACAGAAACAATCCAAGCCCATCCAAACTTTACTCATAACTTACATTTTCCATACCTACATGGCATCCTGGTAAATCTCCTCTGCACCTCCTCCTGTACAATCACATCCTTCCCTTAAATGTGACAACCAGAACTGCACACAGCAGTCTATCTGTGATCTCACCAAAGTTGTATACAACACCAAGATGAC
>NW_025970206.1:0-12701 GCF_021869965.1 Rhincodon typus | reverse complement strand
CCTGCTGTGTTCATCCAGCTGTGCACCTTGTTATCTCAGATTCTCCAGCATCTGCAGTTCCTACTATCTCTGCCAAATATTCCTGTTCCTTTGGCTCATTGCTGGATTAATTTTTAAACTTGAGCTTGGCCTGACAGAAAGGAACAAATCATATCTTTACTAAGTTTCTGTGTAGGTGAAGCTTGACATGAATTAGTTTATTTTGATGGATTAAGTGAGTGGAAGAATATGTTTAACCTTTCAAAATATTAAAATAAATCTGTTCAGCTTCTTATTTAAATTAGTTGAGAATCAGCACATTTAACAGTACTCAAAGAAAAACTGTCGAATGTTTGGCACTTGAGGTAATCTTTCAGCTGCACCATTGTATCCATTAGCTCTGTCCATGAATGATTTCTAATTTACTAGGGATTAATTTATTTACAGAGCATTCCTTTGAAAGATATAGTAAACAGGCACATGTATGAGATGTGCCAGCGAAGGGCTTTGTGGTAAAGGCTTTATTGTTTGCTTTTCAAATTAATCAGTCTGGATGTATAGTTGTACAGTTTTTTTTTGGATTCAATCAATCAATAAGATGTTTCAGTTATTGATACTGCGAATATCTGTCCAAAAAAACTTGTATACACAGTAACATCTAAGCTAGTGGTATGTATGGTATTATAGGGCTTTTGGTAAAGTGGAGAATTGAAAAACTTTGCCATTAAGACACACCTGGATAGAAAGGAATTGTCGGTCTTTTGGAAATTAGATGGATTGATCCTGGATTTGGGAGATTTATCATGAGGTCAAAGGGCTTGGTAGCACTGAAGAGATAGGAATATTGAGATTTAATGAAACACAGGATGGAATTGTTTCAGAGCAGCATTAAAGTGAAGAATTAAGGTTTTGGAAGCATTCAGTAAATAGGCGAAAGTTTGAAATTTAGCATGTGAAATTGGAATCTACCGTGCAACTGGGCACAATATTTGGAAGCCAATGCCCATCTGTTGCCACCATTGGGCCTCCAGTCACTTCTAACATGACTTGCGTGGTGCCACATATTGAGAAGGATGTTCGAGCAGACATTCCCTCCAGATACCAGAATGGTATTTCCTGGTGTCACCGTGTTTGACCAGCCAGAGTGATCCCCACTTCCAAGCATGCAGGTCCCTTAGATAAATGTGCTTGTCTGTCACCCAAATCTGGGTGTGGTGCAGCCATTTGTCTTTCTCATCATGCATTTTCAGTTTGGATGAGATTAAAGGCAACGCAGGTCATGCTTTATAGACTGAGCTGCAGCTCAACCTTGTTAATCTAGGTGACCACCCCATCCAACGCTGCCAAACCTTCATCTTTCTTTCTTCTTTACACTCCCTGTCAGTCCAATCAGTGCTGAATTGCGACAACTCCTACCCAACTCTTGCATTTAAGTCTTCCTCTCTCATTAGAACCCTCTGAGCCCTGGCCACACAGCGTAGCCATGCCAACCATCATGAGGCACTGTTTCCCATACATTGTATGGACACTGTTGTCGGCATCCCTGCTCCCACTCCCATTTTCACTCACAACAACGTAACTCATGCCCTCCAACACACTATAGATTCCTATACACATGTAGGGAGCTCTCCCACACCTGTTGTCATAATAACTATCTCTTCCGCATTCCAGCATGCTGCCCTCAACCCCTAGAATCGATTTACCCACCACAGCAGTGACCCCTGAGAACCCGCCCTGGCTTTCAGTGAACAGACCCCAAGTATTGACCATAGTCCACCTCCCTCTCAACTGAAACACAGCCCTGATTGATCTCTATGATCACAACCCTCAATGACTTACTACTAATCTACGGACGGATAGCACTGAGCCAGCAGGATTGGCCATGACCTACTCCCAGACTGTATTGATGGGGAAACCTTGATTCTGATCATCTCAAACAGCCAAATGACTGTGTCCAAGCCCCTGGACTGAGATCAGACATGTTCTTGTCTGACTGTGATAGTACCCCTGGCTGCTTATAGGTCCCTTAGCCTGATGAAGGACCATGTCCCTTTGATTTTGAGAGGTGGCCATTCAGTTGAGGCAATTGCAGTGTCTTTGCCGCATAAGCTGCTGTCACATGCAGTCAATGTGACATTGATGTAACATGGTCTACAGGACAACATGTATATCCTTTTTACTGATCACTGCTGAGTAAAATGATGAGCTGCCCAGCCTTGTGTCTATGCTAAAAAGCAAGGCAAGACAGAAGGACTGTAAGTTCGAACTGAGGTGGTAAAGTGCAAAAAGCCAAAGCAACAGTGCTGTGGGATAAAGCGAATGAGCATTCAGAGACTTAAAAGAGCCATGAAGTGCACCATGCTTTGATATATGACATGCAAGCCTGATCAAGTGTCCAAAGTTGCCTTGCAGCAGCATTACAGTGCATGTGCCAGTGTGACCTGAAGAATCATATTCTTGGTGAATCGGAGACATACTGTGATGATGTCTTGACCTTGGTACATGTCTGATGCCAGCTATTGTGAATGAGAGATGCTGGTGGTTGCTGTCATTGGAGTGATATTATCACTGCTCCACAATATCTCAACTGAATAAGAAGCAGTAGCAGACCCAAAAGGTATCTTCAAAAGAAAATTGAATAAACAGTTAAAAAGGAGAGATTTTTAGGGCAATTGGGAAAGACCAGGGTAGAACACTAGTTGCACAGCTCTTTCAAAAACTAGATCGGGTACAATGACCAAATGGTCTTCTCTGCATAAGGGATTCTCTGATTCCAGTCATGTGAAGGTTCACGTATGATTCGGAGTTTCAAACATTTGTTACCTTGACTGTTGCCCAAACTATTAAGTTAAATACCTGTATTATCCATTACATTCAAATTCAGTTTTCAATAATAAACAGACATACATGTTTGCTTATAAAGGCACACTTGATATAGGATGTGTGACTTGAGCTGATAACAGAGGCTGTGCTTCCCCACATCTGCTGCCCCCAGTGTCACAGGAATAGAATCCAAAAACTATGAGAGGTGGTAATATTGACAAAATAAAATTATCTCTGGCTGATCAGGCATTCTAAACATCAACAAGAGTTCAATTACATTTTAAGCACCTGCCCTCTTCCACAGGGAGAAATGTTTGAATCATCATAGAGATTATTAAACGTCTGAAACCATAATGATTTTGAAAATAAAAATAAACTCTGATTCATGCGCCTTGAGGAGTGATGTCTGGCACCCCGTGCCATAGGCATTAACTTGAGTTGCTATACCCAGAAATGGTACCCAAATCATATTATTTCTCACTCTTGACAGATTTGCTCGGAAATAACAGCAAGAGCTATTGAATAAATGCCGTGTTCAATCTTAGCTGTGGAAGAAATAAATATTGCTGTGAGCAAAAGTGAAATGACTCTCCTGAGAGATGGAGATGAGTGTTTTTCAGCAGGCATTGATCATGCGAATGATCAATGACACTGTGTAGACACCTGATCTCTTGACTCTTTGTTTTTCCTACCACTGGTACTTATACTCAGAGTTTACAGTCATTTCATAGCTGAGAAGAATATTTGGAGGTGATTTTAATCTGCAAACGTGGGTGGGTTTGGATCTGCATTGGACAGAAATCAAAATGCAAAATATCTGAAACTCAAATTCAGCCTGATCACATATTGGACCAAGGCTCAGGCTAAAAACAAATAAAAAGCTTATTCAATGTAAAACTGGTGAATAAAAGATATTCAGGGCAAACCAAATGTTTTGTAATGATGTGGAACATACTGTTTTTCTCAATATCTCAGAGCAAAACAAATACTTTATCGATAAAATTGAACATTAAAATAGCCACCTCTCATAGGAACACTTTGAAGAATTTATCCTTGGTTTACTGTTAGTCTCAGTGTTACTGAGTGAAAGTACTCAGTTGTGTACAGGCAGGCTAAATTAACTGTTGGAATTCAGTGATCAAAGAGTTACTATGAGAAATATTAGAAATAATCATTAACAGAGGACCATCTCGCAGCTCGAATCCGTACCTGCACCTCAGAAGTAACAGTTAATCGAACCATTACCTTGGAATGGTACAATGTATTCATCTTTGTCAGTGAACCTGAACATACTATGCATTATGTGCCGATGAAGACTTGCCATATCCAAGGATATTAAGGTAGTGAAACTTGCATGACCGTGCAATTGAAATTTGAAAAAAAATGACATCGGCTAGTATTCCTCAGGATGACATACTGGTGTAATCAATTTGATTGTCAGACAATTATGACACCATATTTAAAGTCAATGCCCAACAATCATAGACTTATTAAACATGTATCCTCATTCAGGGTAACCTACCTATATTCACAACTGTTATATATCAACAAGACTGCTCATTGGAAGGGTTGATCCTTTGTGTCATGACCATTGAAAAATGAACAGTTCCATATAATTTTTTTTGTCCCATTTGTCTAAAGGAATGCATCATTTTGTGCAATTTGTTGTGTAATTCTTTTTTCACACAAGATTTTTATCTGCAGAATGTCACATTTGTACAATACATCATGGTGAATTAATGTGAAAATATCCTACATATGTAAATATGTATCTTGTGACAAAACTCAAAGTTCAATCATCCAGAATAGCATTGAATTCTCTCACAGTTAAAAATACTGTCAGAATGGGCTGGAGTAGAGCTGGTAGATTTGTAGTATAATGGATCGGTCACTGGAACGTAAAGAATTCTTTGTCCATTTCTGTTCACGATCAGCTGCATAGTACAAATTAGGTATAAGATGTTGCCTCACGACTGTTGGAAGATGTGGGAAAATTCCAGCTTAGCAACAGCACAGGCATAGCACACCTTCATAATAGACTTGGAGAAGATATTACCTCTGCACACCAGCGATTACTGACTTCATAATTTTGGTGGGGGGGTACATTTTGGAAATGTGAGTACACTTAGCCCATAATTTTTCTGTTAGTGTAAATGATCAGAAAATTGCACTCAAATTTCTGACACACGTTTCCTGCAGACAGGCTTCACGACATAACAGTATATTCATCAAAAAAATGTCACAGTCTTCATTGTCCAGCCTTCGCTTTTTGTGTTATCGGGTAGAAAAGATTAGCTGTGAGGAAAGATTGAGTTATCTAACCTCTTCTGCATTGAAAAGGCACATTGAAAAGGCTCCATAATTATATGAAATACTTTACAAGATGTTGAACAGGATGGAGAAGGTAAACCCAGAGAAATGTTTTCAATGTATTTCTCGGCAGTGTGCATTTAATTGTACAGATTGTTTTGTAGAACGAGGTTGGTTCAACAGATATCGTGCACTGAAAATCATAGGGAAATAGAAACAGGATTAGACCATTCAGCGCCTCAAACCTGCTCTGCCATTCAGTAATATTATGGCTGTTCTGAGGCCTAACTCCATACACCTGGATTTGACCCATATCCTTGATACCCTTTCTTAGTAAAAAAAATTGTCTATCTCAGATGTAAATTGAACAATTGAATTAGCATCAACCACAGTTTGAAGAAGACAGTACTAAACTTCCACTACTCACTGTGTGTAGAAGTTCTTTTTAACATCTCTCCTGAATGGCCTGGCACTAATTCTTAGACTATGGCCCCTTGTTCTAGAATCCTTATCCAGTGGAAATAGTTTATCTTCATCTACCCTGTCTTTTCTGAAGACTTAATATCCTGAAGATCACCCATAACCTTCTAAATTCTACAGAATAAAGGCCAAATTTGTCTAATCTCTTGTTATAACTTAACTCTGAAGTCCAGGTATCATTGTTGTAAAACTACAGTGGACTCCCTCCACCTTTCCTAAGGTGTAGTGCCCAGATCTGCTCATAGTCCTCTTAAGTAAGGTCTAACTAGGGTTCTGTATAACTGCAGCATAACATTTGCATCCCTATACTGCAGTCCTTTAGATATGAAGGCCAGCATTCCATTAGCCTTCTTGACTATCTTCTGTACCTGTTTGTGACATTTTAAAGACCTATGCACCTGAATGCTAAATCTCAGACATCCACCGCATTTAACTTGATGTCTTCTAAAAAAATACCCAGATCGATCCTTTTTCGGTCAGATTTGCACTTTCTTATCTTAAAATCCATCTTCCACAGCTTTATCCATTCTAATCCATGAATGTTCTGTTGTAATTTTACACTCTCATCACCCCTGTCTGCAGTGTTGGCCAATTTTGTATCATCAGCAAATTCAGATACTTGACATTTTAATGCATTATCTAAGTCGTTAATGAATATTGTGAATAATTGAGGCTCTAACACAGATCCCTGCAGGATGCTACTGGTCAAGTTCTGCCAATTTCAGCACTTACCCATTATTGCAACTCTCTGTTTCCTGCCACTCAACTAATTTCATATTCATGTCAATAATTTGCCCTCAGTTCCATGGGCTTCGATCTTAGCTAACAGTCTTTTGTGTGGGACTTTATCAAAAACCTCCTGGAAGTCCATATAAATAACATGCATTGACTTACCTCACCCACCACCTTGGTCACCTCTTCAAAAACCTCTATGCGATTTGACAAGCATGACTCCTTGATTAACTGAATTTTTTCAAGGTGGTCAGTTACCCTATCCTTGATTATAGACTCCAACAATTTCCCCACAGTGGATGTCAATCTAACTGGTCTGTAAATCCTGGTTTCTCTCTGCTACCCATCTTGAAGAGCAGAGTGACATGAGCAAATTTCCAATCCAGAGCTACAACTCCTGAATCCAGGGAATTCTGAAAGACTATAGCTAAGGCATCGGCAGTGTGCTCTCCTACCTTCTTTAACACCTGTTGATACAAATCATCAGGTCTTGGGGATTTGTCACTCTTCAGTTCCATTAAATTCCCATAACTGATGATTTACTTAAGCTAATTTTATTTAGTTCCTGTCCTGATCTTCTGTTAATTTCTTTGGGACTTCCAGCAAGCTACGTTGCTTTTCTGCAGTGAATACTGAAGCAAATTAATTGTTCAGCATGTCTGCCATAATAGCACAAGAAATACGAGCAGGAATAGACCATCTGGCCCCTCAAGGCTACTCTACCATTCAATATGATCATGGCTGATTTTTTCGTAGACTCAGCTCCACTTACCCGCCCGCTCACCATAACCCTTAATTCCTTCACTGTTCAAAAATCTATCTATTTTTGCCTTAAAAACATTCAATGAGGTAGCCTCAACTGCTTCACTGGGCAGGGAATTCCACAGATTCTCATACCTTCAGCTGAAGAAGTTTTTCCTCAACTCAGCCCTAAATCTACTCCCCCTGGTTCTAGTGTCACCAGCCAGTGGAAACAACCTCCCTGCTTCTATCTTATCCATTTTCCGTCATAATTTTATATGTTTTGATAAGATCATCCCTCATTGTTCCTAATTCCAATGGGTATAGTCCCAGCCTACTTAATGCCTCCTCATAAGCCAACCCTCTCATTTCTGGATCAACCTAGTAAACCTCCTCTGCACCCCATCCAGTGCCAGTCCATCGTTTCTGTAAGAAGAGCAAAAATCTACACAGTACTCCAAGTGTGGCCTCAGCAGCAGCCTATACAGCTGTAGCATAAACTCCTTATTTTTAAACCCCATCCCTCTAGCAATGAAGGACAATGTTCCATTTGCCTTCTTAATTACCTGCTGCACCTGCAAGCCAACTTTTTGTGATTCATTCACAAGGACACCCAGGTCCCTCTGCACAGCAGCATGCTGCAATTTTCACCATTTCCCCATGGTCATTGATTATAACCCCACCCTCAGTCTTCAGTGGACCAACAGTCCTCTCAACATGCCACTCTCCCTTCATACAACTATAAAATCCCTTCTTATTGTCTTTTGTGTCTTTTACAAGTCTGCTCTGATAATTCTTTTCAGCCACACTGTTAAGACACTTTGTGGCCCCTTGTTGGTCTTTGTATTCATCATATTCTGTGGGATCTGTACTGTTCTTTCTGTTTTTATAGCCCTTCCTTTATGCTATTCCTTACCACCATAGATGTCTCTGGTTATTTTTTTCTTGTGAGGTGGAACTTTTCCTTCTCATTGGTACAAACTGCTTCTGAATCACATTAAATGTTCCTTTGAACAACTTCCAATGTTCCTTGGTTGTTTTACCTATTAGCAGATTTTCCTAGCTTACTGCAGACTGTCTGTGCCTCATTCCATTAAAATCTGCCTTACTTAAATCCAAAATTTTCGTTTCTGATCTTTGCTTATCTCTTACAAGTGCTGTATGAAACTCAGTTATGTTATAATCACTATTTTACAAATGCTTATGAACAACTGGGTGACTAATTAAATCAGACTTATTGCTGATTACTAGATCCAATTTTCTTGTCCACTTCTCACATCCCAGACAAATTGCTTTGAGAAGCTATCCCGGACACGCTCTAAAAAATCACAATCTTTCTGGGAGGTGCTTGTTTGTCTCTCCGAATCTATGTTAAGATTAATACTACTCTACTTTTGCTACATCATTGCCTACCTTCAGCACTTGTTGAATCTAGCACTTCTAAGCTGATACCAGGTGGTCTCTTCTATATATAATACCTATTGTATTTAGTTTTTCCTTTATGGTTCCTCAGTTCCATCCATAAGGCCTCTACTGGGTGCATTCCCCTCATTACATCCTACTTCACCAGATAAGTGATTCTGTTTCTAATCAGTAATGGTGCTCCAACCCCTTTGTGGTTTTCTGTATCCGTCCTGTAAACCTCATAACCTGGTATGTTTACTTCCCAGTCCTGACCATCCTGTTTCTGTAATGGCTATGATATCACAGTTTCCAATTTGAATCTGTGCCTGCAGCTGCTTTAATTTGTTCCTTACACATTTGTATAAAGAACTCTAATTTTGGCTGTCTACGCTATTTTGTCTTTCAGCATCTTTTTATTATTTCTCCCTCCTGTCTTACTCAATGGAATTTTATAGTCCCATCGTGTTCATAAAACTGGTATTGCTTGTTTATCCCAATAACCCCTACGTTCTCTTCACATGCTGACCTACTTCTCGTGTACCCAACCCACCCTCACCCCCGTCATACACATTGAAGCCCTCCCAAGTGACACTAGTGAACCTCCCTAAAAGATATAGGTGCCCTTCCAGTTTAGATGCAACCCATCCTTTTTATATAGATCCCACTTGCCCTGGAAGAGATCCTAATGATATCTGAATACTTCCCTCCTATACCAGCCTTTTAGCTATGTATTCAATTGTTACAATTGTACAGGAACAGAGACATCTTAGGTTTAAGTACACAAATATTTATCATGGCTGAACAGGTTTAGAGAATACAAGATCCTTGACTTCATTAAATGAGCCATTGATTACAGAAACAAAGTAGTTATGCTAAAGCATCATGAAACAGTTCTTAAAATGCAGCTGGAACGTTACTTTCAATTCAGAACACTGTATTGAGAAAGAATGCCAAAATTGTAGAGGAGAGATTAGCTAGAATGATGCCAAGGATGACTGACTTCAATTATGTGGATAGGCTGAAGAACCTGGTGTTTTTCTCAGATTAAAGAAAGTTAAGAGGAGATTTGACACAGCTTTCAAAAGTATTAATGGTTATTGACAGAATAAATAAGGATAAACTGTTTTCAGTGGCAGAAAGTTTGTTAAATAACAGATTAAGGTGATTGACAAAAGAATAAGAAGTGATGTGAAAAGACTTTATTTTACACAGCTGGTTGCTGAGTGCTGAAAAACAAGTGGAAGCAAATTTAACAATAAGTTTCAAAAGAAAATTAGCTGAAGAGAAAAAAAGATGGCACTCTGTGGGAAAAGATCTATGAAGTTGATTTGCGTGCTTTGGGGCTGTTTAATTGTATCGTTTATAATTTTTCTATAAAATTGTACAGAGGAGATCTAGAAACCATGTTCTATCTGTCAACTGACGTTGTTGCAAACTATGCTTGGACATGCGAGTAGAAATTTGTGGGGCCTCTTCCTGCGACTTTATTTCCAAAGTCTTCTCTTGAAATGTCAGACTCAACTTAGTGGTTGCACGTAACTCACAGTTTTGTGCACTGTTGAGCAAGTGTTGTACTGTTGGTTGAGATGTTAAGCAAAGACTCATCTTCCTTCTTAGGCGATAGTGAAATTTCCATTTGTAGAAAGCCAGAGGAGTTCCCCCTGATGTCCCGACTGTTATTTATCCCTCAACCAGTATATCTTTCAAACTGGGAGCAGTGTGCAACAGTCAGCATCACTGTGAATCAGACTGAGTGGACTGTGGAGTAGGTCAGTATTGCTGTGAAATCAGCTGGGAGAAGTATTCAGCAATCAATGATACTCCAAACAGACTGAGTGGAGTGTAAAGCAAGTCAGCATTACTGTGAAGCAGATTGGGAAAGTGGGCCTGTGTGAGAAGGGAGAATAAAAACCAATAGCAGAGCGACCCTTCAGACTGCTTCTACATGTCAGAACTGAAACGTGCCTTCTTAGGAAAGCAAGTAGGTAACTGGTTCCATTTCTTCCATGTTTCTCTTGATGGACCAAGTGGTTTAAATCAGGAGATATTATTGAAGCTGAAGAGTACAGTTACTAAATTCGCTTCTAAAATATATAACAAAATTAACTAATTAAATTGATTGGAGATGGGCGATGGTGTTGCACCTATAGTATGTGGGACTCTATGGAAGCTGCTGTGATCCATAGTGACCACATACTGACTGAACAAATCAGATGGGTACAGGTAACAATGAAGACAAATCAATAGAATGTACCAATGACTGTTACTTAAAGTAATACATTGCATAACCTATCTGGGAGCAAGCTATTTTAGATCTAGATTTGTGGTTGAGGACACTGTAAACATCCCAAAGATATCCATTAAGCATGGTGCTATTGGGAGGAAAGGTCTTGTTACCATCACTATCACAAGGAGCAAAGCATTTAACAAACTAATTCGGACTAAAGCTATAAAAATCACCAGGACCTGATGGCTAGCATTCAAAGGATTCAAAAGAAGTTGCTACAAAGATAGCGGAGACAATGGCCTAACTATTCCAGTACTTACTGGATTCTAGGAGGTTTCCAACAGATTGGGAAACAGCTAATGTGCTGTCCCTGAAGGGAGGGAGACTGAAAGAAAGGAACTATAGGCTAATTAGCCTGACATCTGTCATTGGGAAAATACTAGAATCCATTATTAAGAAATGAGATGTTTAGAAAAGCTGAGCGTAATCAGAGTCAACATGAATTTGTAAAAGGGAAACCATTGATCATGTTTGACAAATTTTCTAGAGTTCTTTAAAAATACAACAGAGTTAGTAGAGAACTGTTAAATTTAGTGCATTTGGATATTTAGAAGACATTCAATAAGGTACCACATAAAAACATTATTGTATAAGGTAGGAGCTCATCATATTGGGGGTATAATGTATTAGCATGGATTGGGGATTGGTCAAGACCGAGAGTCAGGATTAATGGGTCATTTTCAAGTTTGAAAAACTAATGGTAGTAACTAATGGTAGTCACAACGATCAATTCTCGGGCCTCAATTATTTACAATCTCTATGAATGAGTTCAAGGAGAGATCAGAGTGTAATCTGCCCAAATTTGCTGATGCATAAATATGTGGGAAGACATGTTGTAATGAAGACATAAGGAATCTGTAAGGAGGTATGAGTCGGTTGAGTGAGTGAGCAAAAACGTAGCAGATGGAGTTCATGTTGGAAAGTATGAGGTCATGCACCTTTGTGGAAATAATCAAAAGGCAGACTAGTATTTAAATGGAGAGAGACTTTAAACTTGTAGTACAGATAGACCTGGCTGTGTTTTTTTTTGCATTAAACACAAAATGTGATAATGCAGGTAGTCAGCAATTAATTGAGAAGACCAGAGGAATATTGACATTATTGCTCATGGGTTAGAGTTTAAAAATAGGAAAGTCTTGTTCCAACTTTTCTAGAGTATTGGCGAGGCTGTACCTGGAATATAGTGTACAGTTTTGGCTCATGAATTTTAAAAAACAGGATACGATGGTATTGGAGGCAATTCAAAAGAGATTGATTAGACAAATTCTTGAGAGGAAGGGGTTGACTTATCAAGAACAGTTAAATAGGCTAATCCTTTGTTCATTGAAGATTAGAAAAAATGAGCGGTGATCTTTTTGAAATATACAAGATTCTGAGCTGTTTAGATAAAATAGATGCTTTACTAGTGGGGAAATTGTGAACTGCGGGAATAGTGGCAGTATAACTGGACATTCATTTAAAACTGAGATGTGAAGGAATCCCTTCTTTCAGAGGATAATGAATATCTGGAATTCTCTACTCCACAGAGTTCTAGAGGCTTTATCATTAAAAGTATTTGAAGAGGAGGTATACAGTGTGCAACTAAACCCACCAGTTCGGCGAGCATGTCTACAATCTCATCCACAACCCGAGCTACAAATCTTCTCGGAAACTTTAGATTTTTGAAATATCAAGAAGTTGTGGACTGTGTGGAGCTGGCAGAAAGAAAACTTATAGTCAGTCATAAACTTATAGAAAAGAAAAACCGAAAGAACTGAGGACGCTGTAAATCAGGAACAAAAACAAAGTTGCTGGAAAAGCTCAGCAGGTCTGCCGGCGTCTGTGAAGGAAAAAAACAGAGTTACTGTTTCGGGTCTGGTTCTGAGGAAGGGTTACTGGACCCGAAACGTTAACTCTGTTTTTTTCCTTCACAGATGCTGCCAGACCTGCTGAGCTTTTCCAGCAA
>NW_025970205.1:10329-12705 GCF_021869965.1 Rhincodon typus | reverse complement strand
CTCCGGCCGGGAACGGGGTGGGGGGAACAGTGGGAAACTCTCTCGGGAGGCTACGCAAATGCAGAGGGTGCCCGCTCTGGAACGCAATCCGAAACAGGGGCTTTTAGGTTCTGAAAAGGGTGGGGGTTTTGGTGGGTTGGTGGGGAGGGGGGGGTGGCGGTGGGGGAGTGCAGGAGCACAGGAGAACCAGAGATGGGGGAAGAGGGCCGAGATACACCTCTCCCGCTTCCGCCTGCCCCTCAGAAATCCAGGGGCTGCTCAACTGCAAGAGGTGGCGCGTGAGGGAGCCTCCCCGTTGTAAGACACCCCCAACCTCCTGTCCGCTCCCGTAAACTGGATGAGAGATGACAGCATGGAAACAGACCCTTCGGCCCAACTCATCTATGCCGACCCAGATATCCTACATTAATCCAGCCCCATTTGCCACCATTTGGCCCATATCCCTCTAAACCCTTCCTATTCATATACCCATCCAGATGCCTTTTAAATGTTGTAATTGTACCAGCTTCCACCACTTCCTCTGGCAGCTCGTTCCATACACGCACCACCCTCTGCGTGAAAAAGTTGCCCCTCAGGTCCCTTTTAAATCTTTCCCCTCTCACCTTAAACCTATGGATAGGGGTCAAATGCTGGCAAATGGGACCAGATTAATTTAGGATATCTGGATCTGCATGGACAGGTTGGGACGAAGGGTCTGTTTCCATGCTGTAGACTTTGTGAGGCTATGAAGTTAATAAAGCTGATAGTGTTATTGGTTTGATTAACATGGGCACGCAAAACAACATGAAGGTGGTGACATGGAACTTGTATAAGACACGGGTTAGACCTCAACTGGAATACTGCGCCCAGATGTGGGCCCCACATTACAGGAAAGATGTGAACGCTTCGGAGAGACTGTGCAGAAGAGAACGGATGCAGGGATGAGGAGCGATTGAAGAGGATGGGGAACGTTCTCCCGGGGGAGATGAGGAGAGAAGGGGGAGGGAAGATCTGATAGAGGTTTGCAAAATCATGAGGTTGGGCGTGGGTGGTGGGGGGTGGTGGTAGGGAGGGAGACTGGACGGAGTCGAGAGGGAGAAGCTGTTCCCGCTCAGTAAAAGGGACCACAACAAGATTTGGAGCGTGGAGTTACAGTGACATGGCCAAAGAAGTGAGGGTGATTGGAGGAATGTTCCACCCAGCGAGTGGTTAGGGAATGGAATACACTGCCTGGAAATGTGAAGGGGGAGGTGGGCAGCTTCAATTGAGGGCATTCAAGACGGGGGGCATTGGATGGTGGTTTGTATAGAAATGGTAGGCCAGGGGATTGGCACAAGGGGATAGAAGTGGGGACAGGCATGACGTTCCGAATGGCCATGGTAAATCTGAGAGTTCTCTGTGCCCCAGTGCTGAAGGGCAGTCAGGTACAGTTTCAGGCACACACGTGTTCTTGGGGTCGAGTGATCTATCTCCACGATACCAAACACCAGCAACCTTCCTCGATCGATTTAAAATGCCAGGGTATATATGGATGCAGCTGTTGATGGCTCGTCACACACTGACAGCCCATTGCTCCAGCCCCGAGCGTCAGGAACTAAAACAGCCCAGGCTCCAGGAACCCTGCTCCTAATCAACTCAAACTGAATCCTAGGCATTAACTAATGACACCCCACGCAACCCTGTGCTATCCACATACCGGTCAGTATCCGACACTTCCATCTTCATTCAGTCTCTCTCTCTCTCCCCCATTCCCCTTCTCTCCTTCTGTTCCTGTTCCCTTCACTCTATCCCTCTCTCTGTTTCTCCGGGTCTATCTCTCTCTCCTGTTCCCGTTCTCTCCCTCTGTTCCTGTTTACTTCATTCTATCCTTCTCTCTGTTTCTCAGCCTCTCTCTCTCCCCCATTCCCTTTCTCTCCCTCTGTTCCCTTCACTCTATCCCTCTCTCTGTTTCTTAGTTCCTCTCTCTCTTTCCTGTTCCCTTTTCTATCCCTTGGTTCCTGTTTCCTTCACTCTACCCATGTCTCCATTTGCCAGTCACTCACACTCTTTCCCCCCCTCTCTCTCTGTCTCCCTTTCACTTTCTCTCCCTCAGCTCCTGTTTCCTTCACTCCATTCCTCTCTCCATTTGCCAATCTCTCTATCTCTCTCGTTTCCTTTTCTCTCCTTCGGCTCCTGTTTCTTTCATGCTATCCCTCTCTCTGTTTGCCTATCTCTCTCTCTCGTTCGCTCTCTGTCTCCTGTTCCATTTTTGTCCATAGGCTCCTGTTTACTTCATTCTATCCCTCTCTCTGTTTCTCAGTCTCTCTCTTCTCTGTTCCCTTTCTCTCCCTCAGCTCCTGTTTTCTTCACTCTATCCCTCTCTCCATTTGCCGGTCACTCTCTCTCTCTCTGTTTCTC